>NC_061493.1:22276808-22576808 GCF_022539355.2 Hippoglossus stenolepis | reverse complement strand
TCTGATTCCTCCACTGAAAACATCCGTGAGATTAGATCCAACACAATCTCTCCTCACTTTTAATCCACATTATAAACACCATATTGAAAGCATGTTGTGAAACAGCCTTTACATATGTATTAAAGACGGGACTGGAGCTGTAGACATTATGGTGACGTGTTCAAATGTGGCTCCACCACGCGATCCGATGGGGATTTGAGTAATGGAACTTAAATGGCCCACATAGGACAACGCGCTCCCCACCTTCGTTAAGAGTAGGGCAAGATTACAGATATCAGGAACGCGGCCCAATTTATTTGCTTGTAACCGAGCAGGCCGGCGTCGATATGCTGATGTGTGCAAGCATGAAATTGGCCCATGAATTAAAAGGAGGCATTTTGCCGGGAGCCACCGCATTATTGCCTCCAGTGGCGCCATAGCTTGAAATCGAAGACCAGTTACCCATCTTGCTTTAAATGCACGTGTGTGTGTGTGTGTGTGTGTGTGCATGTGCGTCTATATCAGTCAAATATTATATTACTCTCTCCGACTTTTCTGACCAGCAGTGCCCCTGGAAAAATAGAGATACCCTATAAAAACTGAAAACCAATTAAATTCAATCTGTTCCGTCGGTGGATTCCAGTGTTTACTGTCGGCTCTGCACAAGTGTCGACCCCCCCGTGGGATTGCAGGGGCTCAGAATGAATGCTACTGTACGTCGCAGGACGGGTTCGGTGCAAAGGTTCACGTGATGCACGGAATTAATCATTTGTAGAGATGTGGCTCGGATTGAGGGAAACAAATGAGCTGGTTTTCCAGAACACTGGACTGTCGTGGTTCCCATTCTTTGTAAGAAATCATTATTCAGGACTTTTGCTGGAGTTTTTTCTGACAACTAAGGACAGCAACTGGTCAATACTGGTCATATCATTTAATTAATTCCCATAACGATTACTGTATTGACACATTTAACCTCTAAACACAAAAAAACGACTCTGCTCCACCTCTATTTCAGAATGAAGGTTCACTGTGAGTTGTTGTCAAAGCTTATATTGTCCTGGATGTTTACATGCAGCCCTGAGAGTTACAGGAGAGGGCTTGACTGTCACACTGCAGCTTCTAGTGAGCTAAATCCTAAACAAAATACACACCGACACTTACAGAGGTGATCTATTTATCATTTATCATCAATCAATTTCCAGGTTGTTCCCATGACGAGAAAGGTACTCTCTAAATGTCCAGGTCTTCCAGGATGCGTGGGAACCCTGTTCTGTTTATTACTTTAGGGATGATTGACGGTGCGTAAACAAAACAGATAAGTTAAGAGATAAGTTAGTTTAAAGTAAAACTTTTGAAGAAGGAAACTAATGTGTGAAGTTATTGTATTATTTTGATATGAACCTTTCTTCACAGTGATGAAAGAAGTCATCTTTTGTTTCGCCCGTTGAATCATCTGAAAACAATGACTCATCACACATTATCTTGGATTATGACTAATGTCATTTCATGAAGCGTATTTAAATCCACCTCCATCCCTCTGCCCGGTGACTGCTCCTCCTCCTACAGCAGCATTTCACCGACTCAACTGAAACCACTAAGCCCGGCTCGGCATGCCGGCGCTGAGCAGATGGCGTCGGATTCGGCCGGGGTTAGAGAACGTGTTTGTGAGATTCGTCAGCATCTTAACTTCCCTGTCAACAAATTCTGCTCGGCTGTTTCTCTTCCTTTGCATCCTAGCAGATTACCAACATTCACTTCCACTCGAGTCCGATGAGGCCAATGCCAGGAGTTTGATAACGAGTTGCTCAGTGTGGTGATATCGTATCGACTGGCATCCAGTTGCCAGGTTTCTGCGGATCAACTGGGATCTATCAGTGTCTCAGGGTTAAGCCCATGTAATCCAGAGTAAAAGCAAGATCGGGTTAATGAGCCTGATCCTAGATGAACTCAGACACAACAGCCAGCGGCTCCGTGGCCTCTCTAATCTCTGCGCTGCATCAACAAACACCACTCAGGCTCCGAGCTGATCCTCTTCGAGCCTCTGGGCGTCCAGAGAAGGTCTAATGAGCAAATCAGCATAAAGTTCACCTACATACAGTTTCAGTAAGTCTTGAATGACGTCTGCACGGTTCTGTAGCATCGGTCAACTGGTGGAGATCTGGATTTTTAAATATAAACAGGCAGCATTTGGCTTCTGGTGTTTTTCTTTAGTGCTAATAAATGGTGTCGAGCCTTAATGGGCCATGAGACACCAGATCCTGTTTTGTGTAAAGACAAACTCATGTACAAACTCGACCCTATTGTGCTGGATGTTATGAATATCAATTATAATATTACTGTTTATAATCGACAGGAAAAACAAATCTGAACAAGTCCAAGCATGTGCATGCAAAAACGATTGTTTCACAAGAAATAGTTAATTTACCTGCATCAACAGCATCTGTTCCTGATAGTTTGAAGAAGCGCTGTGATCTCAGATTGCACACAGCAGCCCACAGATGGGGCGTTAGCCGCTAGCACAAGTTAGCGAGGCCATCAGTCTTCCTCCGAGCCGTCTATGGGCCTTCGATCAATGGACCTGGATTATCGTTCCTCAGCATCTCGGTTCATTTTTCACCGTGGAGAGCGGCTCCACCAGCTGCTCCGTCTCTGTCACAGGACGTAGGCCCTGGTTCCCCCCCCCCGCATCTGATAAGATTACAGAAACTAACCGCCACAGCTGTTGCGTTCAGTGACGACCCGTATCCACGACATCCTCTCGTTTCCTTACTCTGCATTATCCGTGCATCGGTAAATGTTTATTTAACGGGTTGGCGAGCGAGTCGGTGCAACAGAGGCGAACGATCCCACGACTACACGTTTCTTAATTAATGTTTGATTAAGACGCCGGCTTTTAATTAAAAAGTGGATTATTAATATTGGCAAATGAAGTCGATGGGATATCGCAGAGTACAATGCATGTATTATTAAAAGCGAGGTGTGATCTGGTTTGAATCAACACCCATTAATGTGCATTAGCATCAGAAGATATCCTTTAATTTGAGGAGATGAAATCGACCCTGATGAGGTTTAAGAGAGGCTGGAATGTCTCTGCTGGTTTTAGTCCACGGTCTCGTGCACTGTGCCGTCTGTAGCTCCGGGGCGAGGCTTTCATCCCAGACTCTGAAGTCTGAAACAACAATGTTGCTCTTGTATCCTCAAGGTCGTCCCACTTGTAACCACTCGCCACAAGGGCCCTCGTCACCAAA
The DNA here is from genome assembly GCF_022539355.2 of Hippoglossus stenolepis. Classification (NCBI taxonomy): domain Eukaryota; kingdom Metazoa; phylum Chordata; class Actinopteri; order Pleuronectiformes; family Pleuronectidae; genus Hippoglossus; species Hippoglossus stenolepis. The sequence goes on along the minus strand of NC_061493.1, from coordinate 22,573,581 downwards.
CAGACACAGGGTCCTCTTGAGTCCTTCCACTTCGTAGGCGTCTGCTCGGATGGTGTTTGTGGGCCAGCTGGTGGCCGGTGGGCTCGTCTCCAGCTGTGTCTCTTTTTTACTGCCTGAAGCTGTGTGGTCGTCCTCAGCTCTGCGTTGATTTCAAGGGCACATTGATCCACTGAAAACTCGCCCAATCCTCTCAATGAGTGACCGGTTGTTAGGTGTCAGCCCCGCCTACAGTTGGTGTGATGTTCCTGTAGGCATGGGAAGAGCAGCCTGCGTGAATGAGGCCATTCATTTACAATCCACAGGATTAGAGCTCTGTCCGTCAGCTGCCTCTGTCACTTACTGTGCATCAGCCTTCAGAGGCCTTCCCCTCTGTCTGCTGGCCTGAGATCCGACACAGTTTGGAAGTGACAGCACAGATCTGATAAATCCTATTAGTCTGGAGTTCAGGGGCCAATTTGGACCCAGTTCCTCCTCGACGCCGGATGAAGCCAAATCTTCCGATCGCTGTCTGTAATTGCTTCGATCTTGCTCTCAGTGTTTAGGCTATTTGAAAATCCCTGTGATTTACCGTGCGGCTTCAGATCATGTTGTAGCTTTGTGGTTCTTGTGAATGAAGTCTGACCACAATGTCTGTATTTATAAATCCTCGAGAGAACCTTCCTCTCCGGGCCTGAAGGATGATTCCTGCAGCCCAGGTTTTGAATGTGTAACTCTGGTCATCAGTCCTGTCAGAAATAGTAACACTCTTCTCATTCTTTGAATTTCTCAAATCTACGATCATGGCAATATGAGACGTTGAACAAGAAAACAAAAGGGCACTTAGAGAGGGAATAACTCCACCGAGGGGCGATGTGTGAATCCCCTTTGTGAAACCACTTTAAAATTCACTAGATCCATGTTTTTATTTGTATCCGCACCAAAATATCAGTCCCCTAAACATGCCTGATTTCAAGATCCCTTAATTATTCTTCGAAAAATCTACACACCACATCCCTCCACCAGGTTTTGTGGTCATTTGTCCAGTAGTTTTTGCAAAATCCTTTAATTATAAAACTATCCCTGTACTAGGCTGTTATAAGCATCCATTACAGTTTATAAACGGACTTCCTTGTTTTTACTTTTCTCAAATCGTACTCTCTAGAAATCCCTGTTTTCTCCGCGCAGCTGTTAAAACGCAGTGAATCGGTGAAGTTCTTTATTCAACGTCTGCCCACGGCTCAGACGTTACATCTTCCCGGAGCTCCCCTCCTTCCCGAGCTCAATGCCAAGACAGACAGCTTCTCAGGCGGCACGCCCCGACCATGACAGACACGGTGCATCTCGGCGTAAACAGCCTTTCTGGCTGCCCAGTCAGCGAGCCCCGGTCCTTATTGAGTCCCAGAGACACTCCACTCAACAGAACCGCGGTGACCTTTCAGCCTCGTGCAGCAGTGCCAGATATTGAGTGAGCCTGTCCAGAGGATGAAGCTCATCTCAGACTAAATCTCAGCCTGCTGTTTCCCCCCCGTCCCCCAGGGTTCTGTGGCTGTACTGTTGTATTGAAGTGTTGCTTTTTCTCTGGTTGATTTTGTTTTGTTTAGTTTTGTAAAACCAGAGGGTTCATTGAAAATCCTTTCAGCTCCTCTTCTCCTTTGTCTCTGGGGCAGGATTCTGGGTCTATAGGTTTCCTTAATGATGATATACTCCTGATTGCAGGGTGAAGTTTATCTGACGAGCATTGAGCTTAAACTCCGACTGAATCGCTGTGTTTCTTCACACTGCACCTGATCCATCCATGGGAAACCAGGAATGTTTTCACACCTGAAAGTCTGATCCAGGCTTCATGCGTTCGTTCCGTTGTTTCCATTCGATCTGGTTACTTTTGGTTTCAAATCGTAATTTAGGCAGCGTGCTAAAGTATTTTGTATAACAGACATACGTCCAAACCATGGTTCAGGTCGATCCAGACACTTTTCCCACCGGTATTTTGGTTCAGTCGAAACGGAAAGAATCTGAAGGTCCTGACCAAACAAGGCAGCTGCAGCGTTTAAGATCCTCGTCTTCCTCTTCCTCTCCCCTCACAGACATGAGCCTCCATGTTCGGCCTGGCATCGAGGCCTTGACCCACAGCCAGAGGGTCACACATGTCCCACGCATCGGGTCAGCTGTGATCTGAGGAGGCCAAGTGGCTGTGTTACATTTCATGGAGATTATCAGAATCACATATGACAGGTTCCTGGTCTTTAATGAGGGCTGACCGGCTCTGGCTTTTCCACTGTGTGTGTGTGTGTGTGTGTGTGTGTGTGTGTGTGTGTGTGTGTGTGTGTGTGTGTGTGTGTGTGTGTGTGTGTGTGTGTGTGTGTGTGTGTGTGTGTGTGTGTGTGTGTGTGTGTGTGTGTGTGTGTGTGTGTGGAGTCAGTAGCTGCTGTGTTTTAAGGTTAAAACATCATGAACTCACTGTCTGGCTGTTTAGTGACGGATGAAATGAATTCAGGCAGTTATTGTTGTAAATTTGCCTTTGATCGTCATTCTATGATCTCATAAAGACCAATTGTTTTAAGTCTGTTTTTACTGTTATAACCCAGCGGATTTGAATTGTCTGCTTTTTTTAATCGTATCCTTCCACAAATGTAATTAGGAATTATCTGCTGACTCTTGTCGGCTTGAAAAACAGAATCAGGCAGGAAACAGTTGCAGGTTTGACCTTTTTTACGTTTTAGAGATTAGACAGTCCACAGGAATTTCCTGCCAAAGTGAGAAAGTTGAAAAGTCGAGCTCGGAGTCAACGTCCACCCCCCCCTCCCGCGCGCTGGTCCTTCTTTCACTGACACTGCTACTCAAAGTGTGTTAATAACTTCCCCCTGTAGGAGGCCATATAATAATTAACACCAACCCACCTTCTCATCTAAACCTGTATTTCTTTTGGGCCCAGACAACATCTGTAAGCTGCGTAAGAAATATGCAAGTCAAATAAAACTTATTTAAACAAGTAAATCTACAATAAAGCCAGATGGTTGACGGCTATAAAAAAAATTTGATGTATTTTGTGTGGTTAAAACTTTCTCTCTGAAAACCGTTTTTACCGTCCACACAGACAGGCATCGTAGTTTCAGCTGCAGTTCTTTCTCTGACGTGATAACTTATCTGTTGCATGTGTTACATTTGTGTGTTTCCGCCTCAGATTGACCTAATTCTGTGGGAAACACTGTGAATCGTCTTTTCACAACAGGAACAATAACCAATAATCAGGAATGACAAAGATGAAGTAAAGTTAGAATAGTAAAACAGCAGCTAATACAAGGCCAAAATGTGGAAAATGAAATTCTTAAGTATTCTTCTTTCTAAACCGATAGTAGTAATAATACTAATACCAGTCATACAATTTAGTTTACGGCTCAAAGCTCAAAAGTGTATCGCTATCACTCAGACTTACACAACATCTGCAGATATACAGTCACAGTTGTCGAATGAGCAGCGACATCAGATTTGTTCAGCGCTCCGTGAGAAAGTTGCACTGAAGCCCGGTGTTGTTTGAAGTGAGCACCGCGGGGCTGCAACAGACAATAGCAGCGCGGTGGTTAAATGATACGAGGCCGGCAGGAGGAGGAGGAGGAGGAGGAGGAGGGTGGGGTTGTGGTGCTGCTCACCGTTCACCGCTCGTCTTTGTTCATTGTTGTGAATAATACATCAGAGGCACATTAGTTTGATTCATACGGCTGCTGGCGTCGCTGTGAGCCCACTCCCCGCTCTGCCCTCACTTATCACTCTTTTACCTTCTGTCTGGGTTGAACGTATCTGGGTTGCTCCGCCGCTGCATTTGATCAATTCGTGGACAAAAGCACGTTGGTCTTTAAAGAACTTGGTCCTTCGGGCCATTTCCGCCCGCGCTGATGGAACCAGGTCATTTGTTCACAATGGACCACTCACACTCATCTGTCCCCCCCCCTCCCTCCCTCCCTCCCTCCTCTCTTTGTCTCCACAGTAGCCGGTTAGCCCCCAGCAACCACGACCGGATACAGAGGCTGAGGCAGGAGTTCCAGCAGGCCCAGGGCGTCCCGGACGACCCCGACGACCGCAGGAGGACCTACAGCTTCGAGCAGCAGTGGGTGAGTGTCTGAAACGATCGGAGCCTCAAATCCGCTGCTGGCCGGAGAGGAGGGGCCGTAAAACTCTTAATGTCCCGAGACGACCTGGTCCCCTTCCGACTTGACTTCCAACACTAGCCCGAGGACAACCTGGAGTGTGGTGCTAACCGTCACTAACCCCACTACTAGCAGCCATGAACAAGACTGATGATAACATCGCCCTGTCCTTCTCGTTAGGACGACCATTAATGCTACCGCTAACACCCCCTCCCCCACTCAAATGTCCATCCACCTGCATGCAGGGGTCTCTGCACGTCCTGATCCGACCGTCACTAACCCCACCCACCTGTCACCACCCACTGTACTCATCCATCATCCCCTTCATGTGTGTGTCCGTCATCCTCATGGACCCGCCCACCGGCACATGGACTCTTGTCTTGTCTCATTTTTTTTAAATCCTGTGTTTTTAACGGTGCCTTTTCTTTTCTTTTTTTTTTTAAACAGTTTAAATGTCTGAATATTTACATTTTAACCGACGTTTATTTCAATCAGAGCTTCAGTGGATGAGATCAGGGTTAATTAACATCCTGAAGCAACGGGGGAGTAATAAGCGAACAAAATCTGAATGCCTTCAACGTTTTTTTAAGGTGATGAAATCGCTTGTGATCTTTTTAGTATTTATTTTAGTCCCAGCTTCACTGCACCGCATCACAAGTGTACTTGGTTTTACATCTTTTTGAGAAAACAAATTACATGAAACCTGTAGAAATGTTTAAAATCATGAATTTGACGTTTTACAACTTTTTCCTAATTGATACCGTCTCTGTGTAATGTGTATTATTTTATTGTGTCGCACACACAAAAGGGATGAATCACCACAATATCCTTGTGTCTGCTTTGAGACAACACACGTTTTTTGTTGATTTCACACATGTTCTATCACAATAGTTTTTATAACACAAACATATCATGGCACAGGACATATTATTCAGCTTTGGTGCGACGCAGCGGAGCAACATCAATCATCCATGTTCTCTGCACGAGGTCGTTCTACACACACACTTGTGTTTTTTGTATATTTCTGTATGAACTCTTTTTACTGCTGGTGTCTGCACCATATTTTCCCACTGTAGCTTTGCCCAGTCTTTGGTGTGCATCGGGAGAATTAGCTCCTATGATAAAGTGAGAGCGAGCGAAACCAAATCCCTCTTGTGCTCTCTGGCCTTTTTTCTTTTTTTTCTAGCTGATGAACTCAATAAAAAAAATGTATAGATTTGTTTTTGAATCTGATTTGGCAGCGTTCACCGGAGTCGTGCGTTTTAATGGGATCCACGGACTGGCGCACATTCCGGGGAAGCATTGTAGAGCTTAAGCGGGACAGTGTGGGAAAGAAGAGCGCCAGGTCACGTCCCCCTTTGTCTCCGAACAACCAAGCGTGCTCTCGGTTCAAGAGCTCGACAAAACTGCAGCTTTCTTTGTTTGTTTACATCAACTGTAGCATGTTTGCTATTGTTGCCAGTTTTATTTTCCCATGAAAGCTCAGTAGTAGATTATAAACCCTCTTAACATTCTCCGGCTTCCTCGTGGGAGCTGTTGAACATTTTTTTTTACCGGATAAATAGAAACGCTCAAATATTTACTAGAATCCTTTTTTTTTTAGGAGTCAGGATCCAGGAAATATTCAAATTAAATAGGAAAAATCAAATGTTGTGAGGTAATACATTTTCCTAACCTTGTTTTTAAGTTGATCTTGTTTTCCTGGTTCTTCCAGGAACATTTTAAATCTTTATCCACTTGTCAATGGTCAAGTCATGTGCGTTTGTAGGTGTGTTAGTATGGACGGGAACATTTGGAGCTTTTAAAACTAAATGGTCTTTTATAGATGAAGCCTCTGTCTGAAGAACCCTCTTGTTAAACCTGCTTTACTTTGTCAGAGAACCGCTCACACCTGTAATGGGAGGATATTAGACACCAGTCGCCCATATGGAAAACAGGAGGATGTGTCTTTGAAATTAAATTACCTCCTCTTTGCATATATTACATTTCGTTGCTTCATCTGAGTGATGTGCTGCAAAACCTCAAGGAGCCCGTGTCCTTTCTCTTAATTCACCTACAACTTCCAGCCTCTGCCAGGAACAGCTCATATTCTTATGTTGCTATTTACATGGCAGGAAAACGCTTGTATGACTCAAACAGACTTTAACGTGTTCGTCCTGATTGCTTCACCTGGGCTGAACGTGGCCGAGACGTGACAGGCTAGCTGCTGCATTACGCAAATGTGTTTTTTCTGTGGCACTTTGCAGACATCGTACATAAACAAAGAAGAACCTATATGACACTCTGGAGGAAAGAAAAACTAAAATAGCATCATGTGTCTGCTTTAAAAAACACAATAATGAGTTGCAGCCCTCATCCATTCATACTCTCCTGCTCACACGGGGAGTTGAGCCTGTTAGTGTCGCACCAATTAGACGAGTGTCTCTGAACGGCCCATATGGAAACACTCACCATGTGGTTGTGCACGTTTGGGAGTTGGACCGTCACCTCCTCATCTCACACCTGCGGTGAAACAGAGTTGAATCCGTCACAAGTTCATTCCATCCCACAATCTGCGCCCCTCTGTGATTCATTTGTCCAATTACCCGGCTTCGGCTCGGACTGTTTCCTTACAGCCGTCCCCTGTTTAGCCGCATGCGTAAAGTCAATATCTCCTCTTAGCCATGGGAGCCTTCCTGTTCTCTTTTACCATAGTTTGGGGAGCAGCGGAGGATTGTGGGTAGCGCGGTCTAATTCCATCAGGATGAGTGATGCGCGCTCGCCCAGCCGCTCCGCGCCCGAGCTTTATTGCTCTCATTTATACCACTGTGGGGAAAGAGGAGTTCACTCAATTGATGTTGGGGCATAATATTGCCTCTTGTATTTTACTGCAACATTTTAATGCTGCTATTATCTGGATTCCTTGAGGGTGTTTCTCCCCTCACCGTCACCGTGTTCCGGCAGATGAGCCGACATTCCCAGGAAAACTCTCCAGTGAAAGATATTGGGACTGTAATTTACCCGCGGGCAATTATTAAATCAGATATGGAATAAGCGGTGCGTGGGCGCTCCAAACCCCCTCCCCTCCCCGCCCTCTGTCGGTGTTCTGCCAGCTCGTCCTCGTTGTCGGCCGAGCTGCCAGGCAACGCCAATCAATCCCAGAGATGATTGCCTCGGCTTCATTTGGTTTAAAGGGGAGTTTCTCTTCAGCGCTCTTAATCGTTTTATGGCCTCCCCGCCAACTGACGTCCACAGCGCTCCCACCAGACTCTCAATACGTTGCACGGCCATAAACGTAATTAGTTTGGCTTTGTGTTCACAACTGATCCGCGCACGGTTATTGCACCCGCGCCACTAATGAACATCGGGGGAGCGGAAGGAGCTGTGGTGCGAGGAGTGTGGGCTCGACTTCGAGGTGGTGCTCCGCTGCTGGGAAACATTAGTGTAAACTGTCTGTGTGTGCACATCTATCATCTCTGTGTTCGTAACGACCAGATTCTAAAGAGCAGTAAAGAGACAAACCACTTCAAGAATCAGATATTCACCCCCCCCCATCCCTGAATTAACCGTCTGAAACCTTAACTTTAGGCAAAGTCCCCAAAACCTTTTATCAACTGGTTATACTGGGCCTGCAGGTTTTTATTCCCCCAGTGACCAGTGACTCCATCCTCTAAATTGGAACCTGGAGGTGTTTTCCAAGATGGCTGCCAATGGGGAGTCTCTCCTGTAAGGACTTTGATGAGGTGAACAGTTGAGATGACCGAGGTTTGGGTGAAGGAGTGAGATGTTCGTCGAATTGCTAAACCACATCGGGACAACATCTCGTTCCACATCTGTCCAACATCTCAATTAGGGAGTAACGTCCACTTCAGGGACCAGGAGACGGAGCTGCATCCACTCTAATATATTTAATCATATGTTCTAGTGTTTGAAATGGTGGTTTAAACTAAAACAATCTCTGTCCATACTAACACACCTGAAAACAATATCACATGACTTCAGGTACACAGGGCTTGTAGACAGGAATTTGGGGGTTGGGGGGATGTGGGACGGTCACTGGTCATCAGGCCGAGTTGTCGTCGTCTCCTTCATTAACATCCACTAACATCCATCATGTCTCATCACTGTAACCCTGCTCTGAGTCTCCAGCATGTCCCCCCCCCCTCACTGTCCCCTCCCCCCCGCTGTCTGTGTGTGACTCACCTTCACTCTGACCTGAGAGGAGACGAGCTCAGGCTGCGTCCGCCCGACTGACGGCTGGTGAGTGTTTGTGGTTTGGACCCTGGGGAGGATGGGGGACTTTGGGAGGTATCAGGTGACTTCTGTCGGTTTGTATTGGGCCACTGTCTAAAAATCCAGACTCCTGTGGTTGTGGTCATTTTTTTTTTTACCTGAGAGATCAAGTTTTACTTTCTATATTTTCATATGTGATGTTTGTTCTTTATCGGTTGTGAAAAGTTATATTTAGTCATTTTCCTGGTGGTCAAACCTGCTCCACAATTTCTCAAACATAAATATTCTGTAATATTTAACATTTACATGATTTTAAGCTTTCTTTTTTTATAGTTTTTGCAAAATATATTTCTAATTAGAATATTTGAGGTTGATTTAACTTGACATTTAATTGTGTTGCTGCTTTTTAAAAACTTTTATACATTTTCTACAACCTCAATTAGACAAACACACATATTTTTTATGGCTCAGTTCCTTCAACTAAAACTAGACAGGATTTTTAAAAAAAATCACCATAACTGGCTGCTGGGAATAAGAAAATGCTTTTATTTACAATTGAATCTGTATATTTTATCATCAGTGTGTTTTATTAATGTCAGAGTTTGTTTGATGGAATGTGGCTTTCAAATAATAATGATTATTAATGTTACACAGCGCAGGGTATATTACATATTGAATGTTCTGGAGGATTAATTACATATGAGCGACGGAGTGATTGGCTTAATTCACATGAGATTCCACATGTCGGAGTGTTGGCACCTGTAGAACCTCCCGTCAGGCATTTACCCTGCGTTAGCGCCGCAGGCACTTCGGCGTCCTGAATGTTTCACGGAACACAGAAGAGTCGTCGGTATTTATTTAACCGTGCGGAGTGCGGGGGTCCCTGCAGCCCGAGAGTCGCATCCGCTGCACGAGAGCTCAGAGTCCACGGTCACCAGGACGGTTCCTTGTGCCGCCGGAGACACATGTGACATGTGGCCACGCAGGCAGTTCAGAGACGTGGGTTGATCTCTGCAGCCGCTCCACTGCGATGGAGATGAATGGAATTCTTTGTTTGTGGCGCTCACAGCAATGAAAACCATGCACAGTTAATACTGTGGAATATCCTTCCGGCCCTTTGATAATGGATTTACACGGCGTTTTTTTTTTTAACAGATTGACGCACTTAAAGATTAAAGGAGACGTATGATGCTTGTTGAATAGGTTCTTTTCTGTTCTGCAGTTAAAAAAAAAGGGTTAGCCTGTCAGTTGTGTAATTAGTTAGTTGTATAGTTCCACATATTGTGTAGCTAATCTGACACGAGCTGCGTTCAGACACATCACAACAAAAAGTTTATTTAAACAGCCCGTTGTGATTAAAGACTCTAAATAAAGATGGACGCCGTGACGCCGTCCAGATGTGAAGCCAAAGCATCTCGATTGCCTCCTCCATGTTAGCAGATGGGGCATTGACCATAATAAAAGGTCAAAGAACACGTTAAATGCGTTTACACTGATTTCATCGGACAGCGTTTCGGTCCCGTGTGGATTATTATCAAAGTACAGTCGGCAGACAAACACGTAAGTGAATGTGTCGGATGATTCCCGTATTGATTGTGGCCATGCTGCTGATGATGATGATGCTCACACTGGGAGCGACAAATAACCCAGACGCCATCTCGCTGCTTCCAGTCGAACGCCAGCAGCAGCAGCAACGGCCCGGGCGGGTACAGCAGCCAGCCGGGACGCCACTCGGTGTCGGTCGAGGTTCAGATGCAGCGGCAGAGGCAGGAGGAGAGAGACTCGTTCGCCCAGGCACAGCGACAGTACAGCTCCCTTCCAAGGTAAGAGGGAACGTGTGTGTGTGTGTGTGTGTTAGTGTGTGTGTGTGTGTGTGTGTGTGTGTGTGTGTGTGTGTGTGTGTGTGTGTGTGTGTGTGTGTGTGTGTGTGTGTGTGTGTGTGTGTGTGTGTGTGTGTGTGTGTGTACGCTCGTTTACTCCTGTCTGATTATGTCAGATTCATTGTTATGGCCTTGTGACAGTAATGATGGCAGATTGTAAATGTGCAACATCTAAGTAAGAAAAAGGGGCAGAGGTGTGTGTCAGTTCCAGACCACAGACACACACACAGCCTCAGAATGGACGGATCATGTTACCCACTCCCACAGATGTGACATGATTGTTTTCCTCTCTTAATGTAATTCCCTTTGATCTGCATGATATGACTGCCTGTTGTTCCAGGAAGCGCTGGGACATGTGTGTGTGTGTCTGTGCGTATGTGTGTGTGTGGTTGAGGGTAATGGGTGACATTTCTCTCCTGATGAGTAAGCATTAGATTGTTGACGGTTGTGGGAGTGTTGGTTACACAAAGTTCACATTTGACCTTTTAGAGGGAACATTTCAAAAGAGAAACAACATTTATTTTGAAAATCAATAGAAAGACAAAGATACAACTTGTGTAGTTGTGAAGTAAACACTCTCGTACAAGTGGTGAATGTTTTTATGAAGAGCTTTTCTGGTCGTATTGACCTTTCAAAGCCCGTTCACACAGAAGGTCGGCACAATTTGGAGTTAAGTTGTCTAAGGACCTGATGAGCCGGGGATCGAACCACCGACCTTTTACTTAGTGGACAACTTTCTCTACCTCCCAAGCCACAGCTGCCCCCCCCCCAAAAAAATAGCATTGTTTATCATTAAGACATCTTTACAGTTCACTTTTTACTTATGTTGTATATTTCAGATTAAAATCTCATTACTTCACCTAGTAAAAGAATATTTAATATTAATATTATAAGCAGCATACAAACTAAAATAATAAAGGTTTTTTAGCACTTCATGTGTAGGTTTATGCAATAATGGAATTTAAAGTGTTTAGTAATGCAGAGTATTTATCAACTATTACAATTCCTATATTATTATAAACCATGTTTTACTTTATTATCCTTCTATCTATCAAACAGCAGCTTCCACCTGGATACCTCACCAGAGGGATTTTAAACAAATACATTTATAAATAATATGCATTAGCTTACCATGTTTGTTATTATACATTAAATGAATATGTTTATCTGTCTGTGAGTCAACACACTGATCCAGACACTTTTACAGGAGTAATTCTTTATCCTTGATTCATTGTCCTGGAACAAACATTATTCCAAGTCATAAATTTAACCTCGAGACGTTTCTAATTACTCCTTCAAGTCCAAACCCATCTGACCCGTCTGTGCACATCATCAGCTCCCACTCACCAGACATATACAGCATTAAATACATTATGGTCTATTACTTCCCCGTCGCACTCTAATCCACTGTTACTGACATAAATCCCTTCCTTGATAAATATTGCAGGCGGCTCTGCTGAAAGATTAATGAAGCGCCGTCTCACTCCGGCGGCCAGACGCAACATCCTGTGGCCACGTCGCTGCACTTCTCCACTAATTCCATTAAACCGTTCTGTTTGGATAAACCCCGGCTGCAGTGTCTTGAGAACACTAACTATTGTTTGACTTAGAGCAAACCATCGCATGAGGTCAGAGGCGGGATGGGACTCGTATGGGCCCCGTGTTGTTCGGGGAGGCTGAAATTCCTGGATGGTGAACGCTGACGTGATTAATGGCAGAAGCATTCCTTTGAGAAGCAGCTTTCATTTTGGATAAAGGTCGGTTTCCGTTCCCCCGAACAAGGAGCAGTGAGCGGAAATCAACCGCCGCTGTTTGCAACGGTGACGGCGGACGAAGCCTCGTGCTCATCACGGAGCGGCCCCATTGATCTCCAGGCCAAAGTGACGCCATCGTAGGAGAACAAACGCCGCTGCAACAGCTGCAGCGGCGTTTGGTCTCACTGGTGTGTGTCTGCACTGGTGTGTGTCTGCACTGGTGTGTGTCTGCACTGGTGCGTGTCTGCACTGGTGTGTGTCTGCACTGGTGTGTGTCTGCACTGGTGTGTGTCTGCAGGCATGTGTGTCACAACCCTGTGTCGATCTGCTCTGAGCCACAACATCTCCCTTTTTCCTTTCAATCTTTTTCTGTCACCTTTACCCCCCCTTCAGTTTTTTTCTTATCATCCGTCACGCTTCACCATGTGCATGCACAGAATACAGAAGAGTATACACGCTTCTGTATTTACACACATGTACATGCCCCCCCCCCTCTGCAAAGCGTCAGACTGACACGGGCGATCTGGTTTGCATTTCTCAGCAGGGAGGCAGAGCAGCTTTGGCCTCTTTGTCAACATATGAAATGAAATCAGACGCCGGCGACGCCTGTCTCGGAAAATTGGAATCACTCAACCGTGCGCCAGAATAAACCGGGGCTATATTCTCCTATCTCACCCATCGAGGAGCGTATCCATTCCCAATAGCTTTCGATCTCGGCTGAATGAAAACAAAGGTCTTTCTATTGTCATTAGGGATTTTTCTCGCTTCTTCCAACTCGAAGACAAACACGGGAATAATACGAGCTCTTCACAGCTGGCTGATAAACCTGCTAATTATGCATGGCTCCCAGTCAGAAGCCCATTGATGTTTCTCCGGTGTCGTCGTCGTCTTCTTCTCCGTCTCCGCTCTCGCTTTCTGCCTCCAGATAAACGGGTGGAGCTGCTGGGCTCGGGACACTCATGCATATCATATGGTCTCACACACACACACAGACACACACACACACACACACACACAAAGGCAGGGCTGCCACAAAGAGGCCAGCCAAGCAGAAATGAGAGGTGATGTCACACATCTGGACGCCCCCCCCCCCTCCTTTCACCTCCCTGTCTTTCTGGTAAAGGGCAGGACAGACCCACAGAAGCATGACAGCCAACTGTGCCTTTAAGACACTTGTGTCAGGTGTCAAATATCAGCCGGGGCAAATCCATCGAGGACATCTCTCTTTTTTTTGTTTTTGTTCGACAGCGAAAGGTCTGCTATTACTTCCTGTCAGATCCAATGGTCGTTGCTGCCTGTCTCCAAATGGGCCTAATGGTCTGGAAGGGGACTTTGACATGGTTAGATTTCCGCTGTATGTTGTTACTCTGGCCTGGTCCATAGCCAGGGGCAGTTTGCGAGCGTGTAATGGTGGTGCCTCGTTTGCAATGAACGTGATGTCTCGGTTACCATGACACCGTCGCCATAATACTTTTTCTGGCAGAAGAAATCCACATGTTGGTCTGTGTCTCGAGAGGTAACGAGTTTTCAAGAGAACGCTTTGTTGCTGGTGATGTTTCCTTCAGCCGACAAGGTCACAGTTTGTGTGTCTGAGAAATGAAGAATCAGAGAGAATGTGTTGCCACGAGCTCGAAGAATCAGTAAGACTAGACGTTGTTTTCAGTCTGAGTCATATTCTTCTCTTTAGGGCGGAATGGAAGAATAAAACTCGTCCTTCATCAGCTACATGTTGGTCTGAGTTTACATGACATGATTGTGTAAATGCAGATTGGCGTTCGATCGCCACTCGCTATGTGTGAACTCTTCAAAGACGTGATTCGATGGGGTTTGCCGGCATCTCGTCTCTTCCACTAGGTTTCTAAAAAGGCTAAATATCTGGAAGAATAAATGTTAAATGTGCTTTTATGTTTACATTCAAAGCAGCCTTGGTGAGTCTTGTATTTCTCTTTGTTCCAGGCAACCCAGGAAAAACCCCAGCCTCATCTCACAGGACTCGTGGGATAAGGCGTACCCACCCGGAGAGGGCTTCCAGTCAGCCAAGGACAACCCCAGGTACTCCAGCTACCAGGGCTCCAGGAACGGCTACCCGAGCGGCGTCGGCGTCAACGCCAGAGTCCTTCTGGAGGCCCAGGAGCTCCTGAGGCAGGAGCAGCGGCGCCGAGAGCAGGAAGCCAAAGGGAAATTAATGCAGGAGCACACCGGTACCAGCAGCTACGACGGATACTCCACAGCTCACCTGAAGGACCCGGCCTCCCCCAAAGGTCCCTACCGCCATGATGTGCCACCTTCACCTTCACAGTTAGCGAGGCTTAATAGATTGGGGTCAGAGAAAGGACGACTTTTTTATTCATGAGGAGTCTTGTTGGACTAATGGACAAAGAGCCGAGCGGAGAACTTTTGGGCTCAGGAGCTAAAGGGGATTACTTTGAAGAACCTGCAAACGTGGACGCTTCAAATCCTGACAAAGGACAAACTAGAAGTCTCAGCTTAGCGATGATCTTAGAGGTAAACGGCTGTGAAGTGAGCGCAGTCTGTGGGTGTTTGTGTTCAATCCCTTGCTGTGCCGATGACCTATAACCAGTAGCCACTCACCCGACAGACTGGAGACACGCCCAGTGCCTTCTCTGCATTCACAGACACGATGCTCGTTCACACTCGTCCAGGACTCGTTGGAGATCTGGAGCCGTCACGTACTGACAATCAAACGGGCAAACAGGCAAGTGAGAGGTGGTTCTTCTGAGCCCGGGAGGAGGCGTGTGCACCTCTGCACGTGATAAGGTACATGTGTCACCATCCAGTGCGGGTTTCATGCTTTTTACATGTGGCTGCCTCTTCCCCTCCGGTCACAAATCTCCCTTTGTTCGCTAAAAGTTAAAACTCAGTCGCTGCCGGTTTCTCCGTTCCAGCGTTTTTCTCCTCAGCGATCGGCCTCGCTCACATGAGTCCTCCCAGGGGAGCGGAGGAAACAAGGCTCAGTGTATGAAAGAAGCAGGGCACAGTGTGTGTGTTATTCATAAAAACTCCCCCCCCTCCTCCTCCTCCTCCTCATAAATGATTCATATCATGTGTTATCTCCGTGAGGGCGACCCAAGCAGAGAGGGTAGCCAGCTCTGGTCCTCTGCCTGGCCTCCCTGCTCTGCTCTGGGCTCGACACATTGGCCTGCCTGCCTGTCTGGAGCTCTGGCTTCCGTCCTCCTCCTCCTCCTCCTCCTCCTCCTCCTCGTTCATTACGCTCCTTTCTTCTACCGCTCTTCTCCCACCTTCTTCTCATCTCACCGCTTTCCTTCCCCTGTACTCTTCCTCCTGCTACCCAGCACCACCACCACCACCCTCCCTCCTCCTCCTCCTCCTCCTCCTCCCGCCGAGTCAGACTCTGCACTGAATTTTTCATCACAAGCCACCTGCTGCCTGCCGGAGCCAGAGAACGCTGCCACCAGAGGCACCGACGGAGGGCTCGGCTTCTGACACGAAGAGAGGAACAAAAAGCGTTACAGAAAGAAAAGAGCCAGAATAAAGATGGGTAGAGAGACAATGTCCTTCCCAGTGTGAGATTAGTGGGAGCTTTTCTCCTGTTTTTAACAAAAGGCAAAATTGTCCTCAGGATTTAATTGCTTTCGATTGCTGTAATTGCTTTCTCTATTTTTTCGTCTTTACCTTTTAAAGCATTTAGCCGACACTCTTCTCCACAGCGATTTGAAGAGAGGCGGCAGCAGGTAGGGGCGCTATCTGGCCTCATACAACACCGCAGTTAATGGAGGAGCCGAGCGCTGCTGGCTTTTTACAGAGTCGGCTGAAGGAAAATTCAATAAAGCAGAATTTCTGGCTCGCGCAGCTCTCGCAGTACATGCAGATGGTTGTGGTTTCTGTTCGTCCAGGTTTTGAGATGCCTATCTCTGGAGTTTTCTGATGTTCCTCCTGATACAGTGGAGGCGGATGGAGTTTTGTTTTTCTTTCTTTCTTTTGCCCACAGCAAAGCAAAGTCACACACAGAAATATTTTTACTGAAATGTTTTTTTTTTTGCACTAGTCACGACCAGTCAGCCCGGCTTGTCTATGAGCTGGGTCCAAATTCAGGGGCTGCATTTGAAGACCAATTGCGTCACAGCAGTGGAACTAGACAATCTCAATTCGAAGGCTAATGCGTCCTTCCATCCCTGAGAAACCGATACCACAGCTCCACTCTACGATTTCTACAGAGCAGACTATCAAGACAATGATTTCATACTTTATTCAAAACCATCGACTTCTATCTCAAAGCCATTTCACCAACAGAGGAAAGTCACGTACAAGGAGATGGTTTAATGCAACTGATAAGTTCTGATTATTGTGGAGACAAAGAAATCTCAAAACCTGAACAAATAAAACCTGAATTGTCTGCGGGACTAAACGTCACCGGTGGGAAGATGAAGATTGAAGTTTTATGAATCATGTAATAATAATAATAATAATAATGTGTCACGAGGACCTGAGAGTTGACGTCGGACAAAAAGGGAAATGCAAAGAAATAAAATGAATAAATATGTGGCCGTCATCAAGCGGTGGATAATTGCCCTTCACTCCTACACACTCGCCCATTTGTAGAGTGATGCTGCATGAGAAGCATTATCTGGTGCTGGTTAATGAAGATCCTCACTGGGAGAGACGCAGTGGGGGGGGGTGGGGGGGTGCTTGATGAATGAAAATGTATAAGATGAAGAAAGAAAATGACTTTAAATGGATTATTTCAGTGTTTAAACCTGTTCACAAGGCTCCTCTGCTTTAAGCTAATTAAAAACCCCTGTCTGCATTATGGATGTACGTGGATGTGACAACACAAACACACACTGGGCCCCCGTCACAGTGTGTGTTTGTGTTGTTCACGCTACAATGGGCTGACAAACCAAACACAATACGACCTGTGCAGGTGATGCACAAAACAAACGTATCAGGGCCAAGATCTGAAAAACAGAGAAGAGGAATCGTGTTTGTTTTTCTTTTGCATTTCAAGAATAAAGTGGAAATAAATTCAAACTCCTCTGGTTCATCAAATCTATTCGGAGGAGGAGACTGTGAATAAAGATGGACGACATGATGGCTCCCACAAAAGTGAAGCCAAAACATCTCAATCCCCCCCTGGTGGCTGATTGCAGTATAGCTCATAAAACTCCTGCCTCCTCCATGTTAGCATTATTCAAATTACGCACAAAATAGAGTTTTTTCTCAAAGATGGTTTCTGTCATTTTAAGCAGTTATCACGATGTTCGTTCAAATGTTCATGTTTCCGATAAGTTTGGATTTGATAAGTTATTTGATAATATACATGTTTCTCGACATTTTGACTTTATTCTGGAAATGCAAAATGGAATGAAAATCCTCTTCTCATTCTTTCCTCGTGCCCGACCACTCCCCCATGTTTTGTTGAACGTGTTTAGCGGAGCGGCCGACGCTTCCTGCTGTGAACACTCGTGCGTCTCAAAGTGCAGACTCACACATTTTGAAGGATGTTCTTGACACTTGTTTTAAAATATCATGTTTTTGTTTTTGTTTTTCCTTGCCGTTCATCTGACCCAGTTATGGGGTCGAACAGCAACAAGTGCCTGAGATAATATTTTACACAAAGAGGGACACGATGTGATTTGTCTAGTGACACTACAGCACACAAACAACAGTGTGTGTGTGTTTTTTAACTGTTTGAATATCATATAAAAATGTGTCATTTTGGTGGGGGACTCCTTCCTTTTTTTAAATTTTATTTTATTCACAAGAGCCAACACTTACAAGCTGTTGTCAGTGTATTTGTATCCTGTTTGAAATTGCCTTCAACCATGCTGTGTTTTAAAGTATAAAAAAAGAAATGGAAGCTGATGTGCAATTGTTCTGTTGTGTGTTTTTTTCCAGAAAACTTTTACATGATATATTAAGAAATGTACACAGCCACTTTTCCTGTACATATCAAATTTAGAATAAAGCGGAAGGCTGTTCCATCCTGTTTACAACCTGCCTCTGCCTGTCCCACCTTTTCT
Organism: Hippoglossus stenolepis; assembly: GCF_022539355.2. Classification (NCBI taxonomy): domain Eukaryota; kingdom Metazoa; phylum Chordata; class Actinopteri; order Pleuronectiformes; family Pleuronectidae; genus Hippoglossus; species Hippoglossus stenolepis. Next base: position 22,555,612 of record NC_061493.1, on the reverse strand, counting down.
TTTCCTCTTTGAACCGGGATCAGACGAGTCTTCGATTAAGCAGGAAGTGGTTTCTGCTGTCGGACGTCAAACCTGTCACGTCTGCTCGCTGACGTCTTGTTTCCGAGCGCGGTGGAGAACCTGACGGACACTAAAGACACAACTCACAATGTGAAATGTCATTAATTCCTGTGGGGAAACGTCAAAGCAGCTGATGCACAGAAACCAAAAACCCAAAAGGTGAAGTGGAAGTAACATTTGGCTTCTGTGTAAACGATCTGTTGAACGTTGGGATGTAATCTCCCCGCACACCTCCGTGCTTCCTGTTATTAAGTCCAGCCTCGCTCCCATTGTCCCACACAGGGGACCTGTTGAGCTACTGTTTTTGTTCCGAGGGTCAAAGGGGACATCCTAACCAAATACCAGTAATGCTACTTGAGCCCGTCGGCTGGACGTGCTGGGAGGAACGGAGAGAGGAGGTGGAAAGAGAGACGTGGAAGAAATCCCTCCACCTCATCCTGGGCTTTCATCCTTCACGGCAGTCTGTTGTTTTTATCGCCGACTCCATGGTGTGAGAGTCAGAGGGAGAAGAACGTGCAGGGAACTGTCATCACGCCAGATTCAGACCTGAGGATGTTATTCACTCTTTGAGGTTTTGAATTATAGGACGTCTTTATTATTCCTAATTTGAGCATTAATTCAAACAATGGAGGAAAAGTTCATATTTGAACTGTAACGTTTCGTTCAAATTCAAAACATTAACTCTAGAAGCTCCGTCTGAAGTAGTTTGTACTTCGTGATCCAGCAGAGGGAGTTTACCGTCGGTAAGTACGTCGGTAACGATTCGTTGCTTTGCTCTGAAAATGGAGGACGCTCGCAATCAAAGACGTCCTGAGGCGAACAATCAGGACGCCGACGCATCCGAGGAACGTGTGTGGAAGTGTCTTACGTTTACGATTTTCTTCTCTGCAGTCGGTTCCTTACTGAAGTTTTCATGTCCGTCTGTTAGTTAGCAGCTTTACACAAAAACTACCACACGGATTAGCACGAAACTTGGTTGAAGGACGTAACGTCGGCCCAGAACGAACTCCTCACATATCGTCCAGGGGCCATTTAATTTGTTTTCACTTTCTGTAACATTCAGCGAAATGGTGTTTTTTGACATTTTCACCAGTTTCCCAGGGAATCATTCATTGATTTTGATGGAAAAATGAGTAGGGGCCACATGTGTAAACGAACCTCCGTCCTGTTCTGTTTCACTGGAGTCATTAATATTCCAGTGTTGCTGAGAGGCTGGCAGATTATACAGAGAACTTCTGATCTCTTCCCAACAGCAGCCGTCCAACAGGTGATTCCTTTCTACCGGCGTCTGGGTCGCTTCTTTTGCCAGAAGCTACGCGAGAGATTAAAAAAAAAAACCCTCCACGAAAGAAGGAGTAAGAATTTCCCCTCAATTTAATCACGTCTTTATTAAAGGTAAACACAGGATCACACTTAAGATACTTGGCCAGGTTTTTATAATATCTGTGGAAAATTACAGATAATCCCCAAGAGTGTGGGTGCTGCTATTTGCTGCTTTAAAAAACAACTTAATAAAAAGCTGTTTTATCTTTAAAACACGTGTGTACAGTCCAAGGTGTCACAGTCAGATTCTAATAGGAACTGAAACAGAACATTTGCATTTAAATGACACATAAGTAATTAAAGTAAAAAAAAAAAAACTAGCTGCTTCATTATTATATTTAACCTCTTATTCTGTTTTTAATGATAAAATAGTAATTGAATTTCACACAATTCATTTGCTTCCTTCCATAGTTTGATTTGCTTTCATTTGAAGATAGAGCTGAAGTCCGGCCCACAGAGCGGCAGCAGGAGCCGTGATTGGCCAGATGTTACACCGCCGAGGTCGGGCCAATCAGAATTAAATTATAATCTTCGCTATTGTCTCTTTTATCTAGATTATTTTTTTCAATGCATTAATTAAATGCAAATGTAATTTATGTTGTAGCTGTTTGGAAATTAACAGTTTTTTTTTAATTTCATCAGGCCCTGTACACACACACGCGCACACACACACACGCGCACACACACACACGCACACGCACACACACACACGACCTAAGAACAGTCGAACTACAGGATTTGTTGTAGGAACAGAACATCACCGAAGCCAATGAGGAAGTGGCTGTGAAACCTGTGTTCTCTCGAATCACCTGCAGGGGGCGACTCTACCCGTTGCAAAAAGATTTCTACAGAAGTCTACGAGAAAATGGTGTCAGCGATTGACAGCTAGTACCGTCCAATGGGTGCAGGTCTCAGGTGACTTCAACTGTACATGTGGCTACGAGGGGAACCAGCCAATCAAATCACGTTCAAATAATCACCCAAGCGCGAACCAATGAAATTACATTAACGTGAAAGCAGAGGCAGAAGCAGCTGCATTGTATTTTACGTTTACTTCTCTTTAGCGTTATGTATAGTGACACTGTTTTCCTGGATTTTTGCTGTTATGATGACGAACACACCCACTGTCAAAGCGCGTCAGGCTCCACCCCCCGCTCCTCCATATATGGTAACGTCTGATCTCAAAACAACCAGATGGCGTTGGACACAACGTCAAACTGGAAGCTTCCCAACAGCAGCTCACAAACCAGTGGGCGACGTCACAGTGGATGAAAGGCCGCATGCAGCAAGTCAACTTTCCCTCCTGTGTGTTTCTTTTTGCTCCTTCTCCTCTGGCGGCTGTGCAACATGTTCATGTGCTTCACATCAGCCCCGGAGCAATGTCACGGATCATTTCCACCGCGGCCTCTCTGTCAACAGACCGAACGAGGGGCTGCTAAACCTTTTACTTTACAGCCACCGCCGCCGTGCGAGCACCGTGTCGCCGTTAACGAAGCCTATTGTTTAGTTTAATGTCACGCTCACCTCGAGCAGAGGGAGGCTCCACCGCTGAGCTCGCTGGGAGGTCGGATAAGGTCCTATTCAGAGGTGACACCTGTTTCCCCCCCCAGCCCTCCTTCGAGGAGCGAGAGTTCACCGATGACACCATCCCTCTGGAATCCTGGGAGGAAGCTGGAGAAGCGGGGGAAGACACGGGACCGTAAATCAATACGGGAGACAAAGGGAAATTAACTTAGGAAGTTCTGCAGATATAAACTCCTTCACAGTTGTCACACATCTGGAGAGACTCTCGACCTTCGTGAAAAAAAACAGGACAAATTCTGAAAGCGAACGCCGCTGCCTCCGGGTTCTCACTTTCAAAACGTTCAGAACTTGTTCTCCAACGTACGTGCACCAGTTTTCAGATCCATCCTTCTCAACGAACTGAGAACAATAATGAATTTAATAAATAAGACATATTGATATATATCCTGAACTGTGCAGTCCCTGGTTAGGATTTGGTGCTCTCACCGCAGGTTCGATTCCCAGTCAGGGAACTACTTCTAAATGGCTCATCTGCTTCGTGGAGCCTTGAACTGAAGCAGTATTCCCCCCCCCCTTACACTTACAAACATGGGCGGCTGTGGCTCAGGAGGTAAAGTGGGTCATCCACTAACCAATCTGCTAATTACTCTACTTTTGCTTTTGAGATTTTCCCTCCTGAGATTCCCGGCACATATGTATAATTTAATAAGAGTCTTGCACTTATTTGACGTTTTTATTTAGTTTCACAGCTGTTTTACCAACTCAGACATGAAATTAGCCTCCTGTGGAGAATATTATGCAACAGAGATCTGCTTATTTCTCACAGGTATCTGTTGTTGGGCAGATCATTGGAAAGAGGTTCAGTGTTTGGAGACTGAGCAGGATATGTGACGTTATTGTAGCACACATTAAACTCATTTAGGTGCGAAACTCAAAAGAATACATTTGTCTCCGCACCGTCCTCAACATATTAAAAAACTGAATTAGACCCAAAAGAAACATTAGAATACTGATAAACTCAGAACATCTCCCTCGAACACGTCGCTTCACCAGCACAGAGCAGGAAAAACAACTTCCAGGAGCCTCAGATCCTACAAGCATTGACTCCGACAGGATTCTGTCCAACTTCCCTCCGGCAAATGCTCCATGAAATGACTCTAACACGCCCTGCTCTCCCCTGCTTAGCCCCACTTAGCCATGAAACCCCCCCCCCCCCTTCCTGGGTCTCATGCCTCCCGTAGTCGGACACTGAGCCGTCTGATGCTGGCAGGTTCCCAAGCCTCCGAGAGGATGAGCAGCTTGTCTCCGTGGTCTCCTGCAGGAACTCTGATCTGAAAGGAATGAGACGTAAACGTGAGTCACATAAATGTTCTGCCTCTCAGTCGGAGGAAGGACTAACCCGTCAGCGGCGTGGGATTTCTCTAACCCGACAGGAAACTACTGAGGTTTACCACCAATCAGCTGCAGCCGGGGCTGATCTCAGAAGACGCTTTGAAAGTTGTCCTGAAAAACCTGAATTTCTTTTCCAGTTTTTATTCTGTAGGGAACCAGACATTTGCTGAGAAAAATTATTATAGACAATTGTTAATGAAAAGGAGCAGAGAAGCAATGAAAATTGGTCCGATTAACTGACTTGGACATTTCTGGACAATTTGTCTTTGCAGAGACACTGAAATGGAAAAAGTCTGTGGTTTGTAAACTCACCTTGTCCAGATGTTCTCAGGAACGTGGTGTTGAAAAGCAGCTGACTGCTCCACCTCTTCTCCAGGTTGTCGTGACCCGCTGCTGCTCTTACGCCTTCACTTCCTAACTTTCACCGTCCAGTAACAAAAGTTAAAATAAAGGAAATGACCTCGGGGGTTCACGCCACAGTTTTATTAGACGGAGACAAGTTTACAGTGTTCGCTGGAAACCAGATGTTGAGTGATCACAGGGCAGAGACAGGTGAACAGAGGGGAAAGCACCAGCACCTGTGGAGAGAGACCATCTGGAGACAGTAATGATCGTGTACCAGAAGTTTGTGTGAGATTCACAGCCTCAGTGTTGCAGTTGGATAAATGATGAAGTGCTTTTTAAGGACAGAGACATCGTCACGGACGTTAGTAAAATCTATTTAGTGTTGGTCTTGATTTCCAGTTTTTACATGTTGGACTCGAGTTTGTTGTTTTTGTATTTTCCTCTTCTTTTAAAATATTTGTACCTTCTGATCTTCGGGGTCATGGACATTAACACACACGAGTTAAAATGACCTAAACAAAGCTTTAACGTAAAGGTTGACTTTCAACTTTATAGTATATTTATTGAGAGCGTGTGTGAGAATAATTTAAGAGAAATGGCCGAATATATTCAAACTGTGAGCGACTTCTAAAGTATCTGTGTGGATTTGCACAGATCCCATTACCTCCTCTCTTCCTCCCACCTGCTGATTTAAAGATGCTGATAGCGGAGGACTGCGTGATGATGCATCACTTCTTCTCTGTTCGTCCCCCGTCTTTCTTCCCAGGTGAGAAGACGCCCGCCGGGGGAACGTCTTTATCCCGTGTTAAGTGTAATGTCAGGAGCCGCAGTGCGACACTCACTGTCGGCGAGCCTCCTCTTCCAGGTTCACATTTCTTCTCGTTCGCCACAATAGACTCGTGGATCAACCCTAAGCAGGGTGTGATTAATCCCTGAGCCACCGGACGAGGTGTCATCCTCTCTCTTTATCCCATCAGTCATCTGACGCCGCTGGACGTTAATCACCTCTCGCGTCCCGGCGTGACCCCACAGACGGTTGGTTCCTGGTTAAAGAGCCACAACGAAAACCCAATCGCGGGCCGGACGCCGCCTCCTGCTTCCTTTGTGTTATTGACAATGAAATGTGTAGATGTTGCAGAGGACGGACGGGGAGTGAGTTCTGTGATGGTGCCAGCAGGGATGAAGATTAATGACAGCGCCAGCCCCGTGTCTCCTGTTTAATAATGCTTGTTCATCACTGTCGCCGCACGCCGACGGCCCCTGCGCCGCGCAAACACGTACACAAATGAGCTAAACGCAGCAGATTCCACACACATGCACACAAACACACCTCATAACCGGGCTGAGAGATTACTTTTCCCACTTCATAACAGTGTGTGTGCACGCCGGAGTCCCGTGTGAAGCGTTTCCCTCTCGCCGCCGCGGTCTGGGTTTTTAGCAGATTTGCATACAATCGCACGGAACAAGCGAAACCGCGGGGACGCGTGGAGCACGTGTAAACATCTTTTTTTCTTTTATACCAGTTGAAAGCAAGGTGCTCAACCATATGCTTCGCTGAGGAGATGAAAGACGGCTCGAAATGAAGAGAAACAACCGAATGAGGAAAAAATAGGGGACCTCTGGCCTTTACTGCTGTGAGAATGAAAGCCATTTTGTCTTCAGTGTTTCTGCCCCCCCCCCCCTCCCCTTCCCCTCTCACTGTGTGTGTGTGTGTCTGCCGCACACTTTCTTTCTCGGCTTCCACTTTTCTCGCGCAGGCATTTCTCATCGTAATGGAAAATAAAGACTGGCGAGTGGCCGAGATAGCTGCTCCAAATGAAAAACATGGAGTCAGTGACCCGAGGCCGACGCCTGTCCGTCTCGGTCCTCAAAGCCCCGGACGAGCCCGGATCCCACTCCCGCCGACGTCCACCTGATTCAGAACATACTGTGGTGAGACGTTATAAAGCTGTTTGGAAGAAGGGCGTTGAAGAGGAGAATCGTTTTTTATTCCACGTGTAAGACAAATTCCGACGGGCCTCGATGTCTAACGGGAACTTCACAGACGCATCTCGCCTCCTCATCTCTTTCAATTCTCCGTTGGCGTCGAGTGTTTTCTTCATTTTATCTCCCGCGAAGTAGCTTTCATCAGTTTACCCAAAGTTTTTTTTTTTTTGCGGCTGCCGAGAGATAGGAGCCGAATAAAATGACTGCGGTGCCGCTGAGATTTCAATCAATGGTACGAGTGCAGGTTGTTGTGAAAATGTTGTGCTGTGGATTTGACAGCCTGATCAATTCCAAGTGTCTACGGCGAATCTGCAAACTGATCACAAGTGGAGAGACGATGCCGCGGAGCCGCCCTCGCTTCGGGGCTTTAATGTTGTTTTTCAAGTAAGTTCTCAACAGTCAAGGGCGATAAAGAAAAAACACTCGGCTGCGTCTCCGCGTGTTTTCTGATAAGATTCCTCTATAGGAGGCCGCTTCATATAAAGAAATCCACACAAATATCCACATTTCATCAGCTCTCCTCGTCCCTCCAGCCTAGCGTTTTGACAGATTGCCCTCCAAAACCCCCAAAAAAGCTAGCTCGCCCACCGCTGCGCCGCCATTGTCCAGATTTGGCCGCCACTCGCGGCGTGTAATGGCTGAGAGGGTTAGTCTGTGCTTAGCCCACACACATCCGGCTTATCTCGGACTGCAGAGACCCAACGAAACAAAAAGGTTAAATAAGGGATTTGGCGCCATAGCGAGGCTGCGGCAAAACCATTCTCCCGCTAGCACGAACTCCCTTTCCAGATGCTGGTTTAGTTCCTTATTTCAGTCGCGCGGGCTTTAGCTGCAGCGCCGTTGTCCTCGTGTGGCTCCGCAGACTTTAATGCTCAAGTCCAGTTCGTCGCCTGAAGCAGGACTGTTGGGATTTCAGGCTTTTGTTTCCCAGTGGGGTTTGAAGTGGTCAGATTTAAATATGTCTGACGCTCTACTGTCAACAAGTGAATATATATGTGGATTCAAATAACAGGAGAATGATTTGATTAGATAACGTTAAACTTGTATATAAATATATACATTAAACACAATTTATTGAATCAAATCACTCAAGTTATTTGATTTATTCACACCCTTTACATTGAACTTGTGTAATAAAGTTACCTGGATATTCAATATGTCACTGAAATACATAAAGTCAATAATAATGAGTCTATTCTGAAAGAGCCACACAGACTTCTAGGAGATTGCTGAGTCAAAGGGGGTTTCTAATCTTCTAATTGGTTCAAGATTTTGCATATTTCCTAAAGAATTATCTTTATTCTCATAATATTATATATTATGACTTTTTTTCTCATTTAATTATGACTTTATAACCTTAATATCTTCTCGAAATCTCAGATTAATTTCTTTAACGTGACCTTTACCCTCCGTTATACTCACGCACTAATTTGGATTATGCATATTTCACGTTACAGTGTGTTATCGCCGTGGTGTCTCCAGCCGGCTGTCGGGACAAAGAGCCAGATGAGACAATCTCCTCCTGCTGCGGCTTTTTAAATTATGTATTTATGATCAAATGTTATGTGCGGAGAATGAGATTCAATACATTTGGCAGCGATTATAAAGAAAATCAGCAGCAGTGGTCGGTTTGAGGCCTGAAACTTAATCTGTGACACATTTTTACAGCGAGACAAAAATGCTTGTATAACTTCGCACCGGGACTTGAACCCCCGGGGGTTTCAGACTCTTTTTTTTTTATCCAATCAGCACATTATTACATATGCTGAACATCCCTGTTATCACACCCATCTCGTGGAAACTTTAATTACCATCGAGGCTGGAACTGGAAACACGCTGCCCACATTTGCATATATGTAAATCGTTGTATAGATTTCTTTTCTCTTTTTGTGTGTGTGTGCATGCGGTGGTAATAGATTTTTTTTGTTTCCGCCTTTAACCCCATGTTAACGAAGGAGTGTAACAAATGGGCGTTGGGGTTCCTCCCCTCGACCCGATGTCTGCGCTGTCAGCAGAAGCGATTAGGCTTCCTGTGGTCAGACACGACAGTGAAACGGCTAATTACACTGTCGTCGTCTCCTTCTGCCGGCGTGCAGCTCAGCCAATCGCTGGACAATGAAATTAGCCATCCGGTTCACTAAAGCTGTCTAGAGGAAAATATTGTGTGTGTCTGTGTGTGTGTGTGTTTGTGTGTCAGCAAGTCAGCCGTAAAGATTCATGTCTGGAATCTGAAAGCTCGTTTTTTTTAAAAACATAAAAAGCATAGAAATTATCTCTTGTTTTCATCTCACTTTTGAATTTCATTTCCCACCACGAGTCGGTCTCATAATTTACGAGACGCTCGCAGCGGACTGTGGGAAACTGTGTTTTTAACTACAGACCGTGTTGTGGTCGTTTCTTCTCTCTCTCTCTCCCTCTCTCTGTCTCTCTCTCTCTCTCTCTCTCTCTCTCTCTCTCTCTCTCTCTCTCTCGCGCTCGTTCTAACAAACAAAGCTGCCAAACACCAAGTCTTTCATATTTTCCTTTTATGATATTATCATCCCAACCCCTTTGAAACAAGAGAACGCGACGGAACCACTGGCTTGAATGACGAGTTGTTTATTTTACATTTTTGATTAATGTGGGTGAGATAATATCTCGTGTGATATCGTGTTGTATCTCCTCCGCTGTGATGTTGCGTCGTGTTTGCTTTGAACACCGTGATGTGTGGAGGCTAAGATGTCTCACACAAGCACATTTATGGAAAACAGGAAAAGCCACAGCACGACAGAAACGAGCGACAGCGGCAAACATCGTTGGACAATGTTTTATGACGAATCATTTAGGTTCATTAGACCAATTCCCTTCTTCTTTTATACTTGTACGATAAGAGCTGGACGGTCGTGTGTGGGACAGTTGCGTCTTGCTGTGGTGGCTCGTGCTCCACTGACTGACATCGGTTCTACACTCAAATAAAACTTGTTTCACATGTGAGAAACATTTAGTTTAAAGTCCAGAACAGACTGAAACACTGGATTTCACCAAAATGGATGAAGAATGGATTCTGGGGTCGGAAGAGACATGAAGTGATGTCTCCACACCGTCACCAAGACAGTAAGTGGATCTGTTATACGTTTAATAAGGTAAGAAAAGCTCCTCTGAAGTGGTGAAGACAGAATATGCAGACGTGTATGATCCGGTGTGATGGAGCTTTGGAAACTACATAGAGTGTGACTCCATGTTTCCCTCTGACCTTTCTGTGAGCTCTGCTAATGACGTGGAGCTGCTGCCCCGCTGCGTGTGGATCTCCCTCAACACGTGGATGTTTAGCGATGCTTTGACATTTAACCTTTGCTCACATCTGCTGTGGTCCGCCTGCTGCCAAATCGGATATCATTGATTTCTGTGTCACATCCACGCTGGGCACGTTACCTCCTCCTGTTCGTTCAGACGTCCCCCTGAACAGATCGGGTTCCCCACGTTCTCTTGACATGTAAAGTGGCTCCTGAGCTTCCTCTGTTCGCAAGTATAATCAGCTCGGCCGTTATAGATCTTCATCCCTCTGCTTTTCTTTGTTTGTAAACTAGATTACACAAAATCAACTGTCCTCAAATAACCTTTTTTTCACTTTCATTAATATCGCGAGATAGGATTTCTCAAGGAAGAAAATGAATGGATCCTGATGAAAATAATCGGGCATATTAAGAGGACTAATATCTATGAGTGTGTGTAATTTGGTGCAGCTCGATTGAATTTAAAGGCGACTGTTGACGAAGACGATGCAGTTGTGTTTCATGTGGGCTTAAAAGAAAATGGAAATGGCGGGATTTGAACTAGGAACCTTCTTGCTGTGAGGTCACTGCACCACTCCCGCCATCTTGCTATGTTCAATTCCAATTAATTCCTCAAATGTTAACAGGTCCTTCCTTGGGTCGTCTGCCACCCGTCCCCAAAGTTCCGGAGGAATCTGTCGCGTAGCTTTTGAGTAAAGCTGCTGAGAATCGGTTTTGAAAACACAACCTCCCAGTTGGAGGTAATTAGACACAGAGCACCTGAAGGTAGAGTTCTAAGAAAAGGTCCCTGATGAGTGTTGGAAGTTCAAAGATTGTGACTTGAGCTCACCACCGGCTTCAGTCGCAGAGCCACCGGTGTCCCTCTGCAGACCTGAGAGGAACAAATCACACCGTCGGGCTGAGTTCTGCTTTCAAAGCCTTTTTTTTCCATCTTGAGTTTGTCTGAAATGAGTAAAATCCTTTCTGTCAACATTCAAATCCATTATATCTACAGGCTGCACCCGCGGCTGGGGCAGTGAAACAAAGGAGACCCGGACACTGTTGCATTTAAATGTTGTTCTCTGCCCAAAGCATCATATCACAAAAATACCTCTTGAATATGCGACCCTCGGTAAAAGGTACAAAATCTAATTTACACTCTGACTGTTTCCCTCCGGTTTGCATTAGGAGGTAACCAAAACAGAATCGTGCCAGAGGGGCTGAGGTCTAAAATGGTTTAAGCTGTTAGTCGTTGCCAAAGGTCTCATGAAAAATATCATAATATCATAACCGTATGTAGATGTTGCTGTTTGGAATCATGCATTTGTATAAAATAACCCAATTAAACTTTGACCAGACTGGAAGCAGATCAACGAAATGTGCATTACTTGCATACATCATGCAGAAATATGTTTTTTATTGTTGTACATGCGTGAAGTCTTCTGCAGGAACTCATGTTCACTTCTGCTCACATCCTCACATCCTCACGTTTGTCATGCATCAGATGGTTCTGTCCATTTACACGCTGTCAAAATAAAAGCAAGTCCACGAAGGCTGTGGTTATGGATATAATGTAGATGGATGTGTTCGCCTCGGTTGTTAGGAACTGCAGCAATTTTCTGATTCCATCGTGCAAAAGACTTTCAGCATGCACAAGTGTGTCGGGTTGTTTTCTTCAATATTAAAAAGTATAAGATGCAAAAGTAGCATTTTTAATAAACCATATGATTAGGTATCAGATAACCAGTTACAAGAGATGTTGATGGTACGACATGCGATTTACACTTTTTGTGAATTAGCTTCTTGACAAACTAAGAATTCGAACAATTCACAACTACAACGTAAACGGAGATAGAGAGATAGAGAAGTCTTGTTCTGCTTTAACAGCGTCGGCCCCTCGTGATTGCAGATGGCCCCGGTGGATCCATCCCCTCTGTGTTCTCCGTCTTCTGCTCTGCCCTCTCTTCTTTCTATTAAATGCTTCAGTGGGAGTTACAAGCCACTCAATCATTTCCTCCCCCTTTGATCGAAGCTGATGGAGGGAAAAGAAAGTCTCATTGTGCTGCGGCTCCCGGGTGAAGAGGCTGGACCCCCGGGGGTCAGCTGCGAGCTCGCACTGATATTACATCATGTTTATGCAGGAGGGGGCACCGGCTCATCCTCGGCCATATGTGCCAGCGTCCTGCAGGAGGACTTTGATCTCGGCTACCTACTGCCCCGCTGCTTCCCCGGGGTCAGATACAAGTGAAGGCCATAACTTCTCCTAGATTAAAGCTGCTAAACTTCGCCAGGGGCCAAAGATGCTGCCGGCTGCCCTTCGACCTTTGACCTGTTCCGTGAGGGCTGAAAATAAGGAATAGAACCCAGCGTTAAGTGGCGTTGTGGAGCGGCGAGCGGCGGTGCAGCACGGCTCCTGGTGATATGAGCGTATCAAGTCAGTTCTGTTTTTATCCCTCGTTCCGTCTCTCTCTCTCTCTGACCATTTCTCGCTGTCAAGGTGATGTTGCCGGGCAACAGCCAAAAGGAAATGGGATTCGGCATAGCAAGGTCAAGACTGAATGCCTTAAAAATCTTTCACTCGCTCTCACACTCTCACACACACACACACACACACACACACACACACACACAGAGACTCACATGCATACAACTCTGACCGTGAACCTCGAGGTAGATGCTGCAAATCCCCTGAAATCCTCCTTGACTTTTCTTATTTCAGGTCTGATTCCGAGGTGCTCGACTCCGTGCCCCGCCTCTATCCGGCCCAGGCATTGGCTTCCTCCGGCCACTTGTGGAAAAAAGAAAAAGGGCGGGGGGGGTTGGAGGAGTGGGATGTGAAGAGGAAGCCGACTTAATGCGCCGAGAGAGCGTCTCGCTTTTCCACTGCAGAGGTGTGGAGGGATTACCGGCCCGGCTGCTGACCTTGACTGAAGAAGAGTCACGGGGACGATCGTTTGGCCATTAACCAGCTGTGCTTCCGCGGTGATGGTACAGAAACACACGATCACTTACATGAATCATTGAGAAGTTCAGAGAATCTCAAGTCCAGACTAAAAGATTACATGTATCTCCGGATGAGAAAGAGGAGCCGTGCAAGAAGGAGACTCCAACAAAGATGTCGACTTGGAAAGACGAGGGCGGGTGTCGATGTTCTGTAAACAAAAACACGTGGAATTTCGCAGCAGCATTTCTCATTCCTTGTCTCCTCCCTATATTGATTGAGATATTTGTATAATTTATTTTATCTCAGTTTCTTGTCCATCTCGAGTTGGAAATGTTACACACACGCCCACTCACTTTTCTTCGTACATGTTCGAAACATCTGTGCAAGTGTCCGGAGCAACTGACTCTGACATTAGCTGTTCTCACACACAGACCCTGCAGGAAGAATTCTGGGAAAATGTCTGGACTTCACTGAAGGTCAGAAAACTGCTCTAGAGACAAATCTGAGAGACAAACATAGTTAGTCTGGAAGTATTTTGCCCGTGTAATAATCATCTAATGAAACAACCTGTTGTGGGGGGTCCCAGCTCCTGCAGTAAGAGTTTGTCCAGTGATGTGTCAACTTCTTTCTCCCCACTTTTATTTTGTAATGTACACAAAGTATTGAGCACATTTGCCTTTTCTCTGATAGGAGACAGTAACATTTTCCTTTTACTAAATAAGCTCAACATAAAACATGTTCCAGTAACAAATGGATCCAGAGAGAATCATCAGTAGCATCTGCTCCGGTTGTCGTTAACTCTTCTTCCTCATCAGGCGCCGCTGAATCGTCTCAGTTCCTCAGTTTCTGCTGCTTCTTCTTCATCCTGTGAACTTTTCCTGTCCGGATTTGAAAGATTAGCAAAGATGTTGAAAATAAAAACGCTATCAATTTTAAATTCTATTAAAATGCTCCAAAACATAATTTTTCCTCGTGTCATACTCGCAGCCAACCGAGCAGCAGCTAATTTAAAATGTGTGTTGATGGATCCTGTGCCGGTGCATGCGACACCATTTCCTTTAGGGGGTTCTCAAATATTAAAAGCAACTACATTTAGTTCTTTGAACAAGTAAAACTCTGGGTTACTAATGTCAGCTTTGATGATCCTGAAAAATGGCACCTGAGGTCGCAGCACTGATTCAAAGCAGCTCGTAAAATTAACTTGACTCCACTTATTTCCAGTTTCCTCATTAATCATCCCGAGCAAGTTGTGGCCGGTGAGCAGGTCCGGAGCTCAGGTTTATGCAAAGAAAACAAAAAGAATGCAGAGCCGCAGAGGAAAAGAGCCTGCGACGTTTCAGCCCTTCGCACGCCGACACTTGATGCTGTGGGGATTTTTTTTTAGTTTTGTGGTGCAGGTATTTAATTTGTCTGGCAGGTATGCAGGGAGCCGAGCGGAGCAGGAGGGGAGCAGGAGGGGAGCAGGAGGGGAGCAGGGAGGCCTCATGGGCATCAGGCAGGAGGGTAAACAAGCTTCAAAGCCCCAGCAGAAGCCTCAGACTTGACCCCTGACAACTCATTAGTTACACGCCAGGCAGCATCTGGAGAAATGGCACCAGGCATCATGGACCGTGTCACTGCGATGCTCCACACACAACCACAGAGATCTGCAAACAGGGCGTTCTGTTAATGGATAGAAAACAATTATACTTGTTTAATCCGGGAGGTAATTCTTCTAGATATTAGAGACACATTCGCTGCAGCTAAACACAACAACAACTTCCCTTCATGTCTTTCTATCTGCAGGATCTCACTTGGTTGAATGAGGTTACAGGGACTTTCCCCGGCTGCACATAAACGCACCTCTCCGGCAAAATGACAACACAGCGTTTCTGCAGAGTTCATATTTTAAATGAGATTTTTTTTGTCCCGCGCCACGATACATTCCAGCTTTATTGAGGCCATTTGCTCCCCGGACCACATGGATCAGATAAACCTGATTGTACAGTGTATCCCAGGCACTTGCATGGAAATCCATCAGCGCGTTCTCTTATCATCGCAGGAAATCATTGATTTATTACAGGCAGAGAATACTGTACTTGTCAAGGCGCCGCAGCCCCGCTATCGCTTTGATCGTGTAATGACAAAATGCAGCGATGAAAAGCTCATACGGTGTCGCCGCGTGTCCGCCTCCCGCCTTCAGACCTCACGGCTGAGCCCATCAGCCCCTCCGACGGATCCTCCGGTCGTCCCGTGATGGATAACCGCGAGGCAGATGTTTCAGGAAGTAGCCCATTGATAACGCTCCTGATTGGAGAGCATCACCCCCCCTCCCCCCTGCCCCACCAGCCCATCCATCACTGGCTGAACTAGGAGGCTGCCCTCGAGTGTCAGGGACCAAGTGTTGATGGAATAGGTGCTGATGAGACGCACTGATTTGATGTGAGGGCTGCGTGGCGTCCTGAGCTCCTGCAGTAAGAGGGGCTGTGCACATGCAGGATGTAATGAGATGCACATGTAGCAGTGGTGTGTTGTGGCACTATATTATGAACAGGGTAGAATAACGGATCGAGGCACAGACTTTTATTTTGAAATATGCAGATCACCATTTCCGCTGTTGTGTTTGTTTTGTGTCTTAACGACTGTTGAAGTCTTGTTAGTCGTGATTCTTCATGTGTTGCATGTACGGGATGTGCTGGGCATTTAAGTGGAGACGGTTGAGCAGCTGTCTTAGGTTTGTAGAGTTGCATCGATAACAACATCAGCAGCTGACAGCAGCTTAAAGCTCCGGTTGGTAATCCTGGAAGAACTAGCATGAGCAGGCTACACTTGTGAAATGTGCAACCGATACCCCCCTCTCCTATCGGGCCTCTCGCCAATAAACGCCCCCCAAACCACATGAACGTGCTCTGCCTGACAACCGCTGGAAGACGACTTTTCTAAGACTCGCTCGCTAACTTCTGGGTATCGTGGTATCGTCTCTCTGGCTGAAGTCTCCGTCCAGGCAGGTCGGTTAGTGACAAATGAAACCAGGACCACAGGCAACTTTATTTACTGATGCTCTTTCAACAAATAAGATTAAAAGTGTTTCAGGAACATCTCACCAAACCCTTTGAGGAAACTAAAAAGCATAAAAGAGTCTTTCCAGGTCGCCAACGTTGTCGTTTCCAAACCAGACAAAGAGATCCGGCCCTCGTGTGCTGCTGCTGTATTCCGCTGCAGCGTTTCCTCTGAGCCTGTCGGTGGGGCGCAGAAAGCATTCAGCTCTGAAGGATTTGAGAAACAGTGCAATCGTCCTGAATTTAAATAGGTTCAGGGCCCCGCGTGCAGATGGCTGCGTCCACAGCCAGATACGGCGTTCAGTAGTTCAGAGCCCACTCTCTTCTCCCTCTAATCACACCCTCTCTTTTTCTCATTGCTGTCTTTTTTTACAGCCTCTTTATCACCCGGCTCCTTCGTGCACCTTGCACACAAACACACCTTCAGAGGCACAGGCTGTTTTACTCTTTTTCATTCTCTTCTCCTCTCTCTCTCCGTCTAACATCCCCCTTTTCCTCCCCTCTCATCTCTTTCTATTTCCCAGTACTGAGGAACGAGATAAAGAAATGTTTTTTTCTTTCACCACCAATCAAGTCGGGACAATTACACAAACCAGCAAACACTTTCTCTCTCTTTGTGTCTCCCTAACGTGCCGTCTTTTATTCCTCCCTTCTTCCTCCTCCTCCTCCTCTGTATTTCCAAACACGAGGAAATTAGATAAAGAAATCACTTTTGGTGGCAGGTGCAATGGCACAAAGTGGCGAGAATACACCTTGAACTCTACCTTTCTTTCCCCAACACACACACACACACACACACACCTGTGTACACTCCCTCAAACATTTATTTCCTTTGCTTCTCTTCAGGCGCACAAACTCAAACTGTGCAGATAAGACTTTGCATCGCAGACTTTCACATTTCGCTGAACAAACTCTGACACAATGAGGGAACGATGTTGCCGCCGCGCAACCGAGTGATAGATTAACACCAAAGTAGCAGATTAAAACAAATGGGGACCAGCGAAGGCTTCCAGACATCTCGCATCTCATCTGATGTAACAGTCCGGGAAAATGAAATGTGCTGCGAAGGGGCAATTCCACTATGTCATGCATGCTAAGTTGTGTTACTCTCTGTCACCGTGATGTGCTCAGAACTTCAGTCGCTGGCGGGAAGAGGCACAAACCGGCTTCATGCATTTAATTTTGCAGGAGCATTGAACAAGTTTAATACAACACCACAAACTAAAGGCTTAAAAATCGAATTTTATTTTAAATCTGTACTGGAAGAGTGTTTGCAAGGGCTTCTGTTTTTCACTGACTCTTCACTGGGTGAAAGTCTGAAATCTGTCTGTTGTCATCGGATTTGACTTGACAACAGACAGAGGTTGATACTTTATCATTTCGCACTTGCTCATAACGCTCGTGAGACGTTATGATGTTCAGGACCTTTGCTTGAGGAAAGTTTCTCTGTCCCGGACTTCCTGAATCCCCCCCACACCCAAAATAAAACTTAGACAGAAACGCAAAGTTGCTGCTGATGGATTTGGTGCTTAGGCTTGTGCAGGAAGGGACGATTCATTATTTTCAGACATAACTTTTATTTGAGTCATTTGTGCAGCGGTATTGATGGTGGGCACGCGCACGTGTTTGCATCCTGCCTGGCGTGAAGAGAAGACACTTAATCCAAACAAGTTAATTAGCGAGGAGATAGCATCGGCTCGAACGAGGCTAATGAAATAAACACTGTCCTAAAAGAAGAGATTTAGCAATTAAGCTATTGGAGCGCAGAGTCATTTATGTTCCATTGTGCTGTCGTCTTTAATTGTGGCAGTGTGATGAATACGGCTCCTGTCTTGTATAACTTTGTGTGTGTGTGTCTGTGTGTGTCTTTGTGTGTTGAGTAATAACAACCCTCTCTGCTATTTGTTTACCAGCCTTTGTGTACTGAAGGACAGTATGGCTGTCTCCTGTCTTACAGCAACAACACTGACACTTAGTTTGAAAACTATTCTACACTTCCTGTGCGTGAGATCATGTGTTTGTATTAAACGGCGAGAGTTGTTCGCGTTGTTGTGAAATTTGTGTGTTTGACTTATTGAAAGTGTATAAGTGTGTTTATACAATACTGTATATTTACGTCTGCACACATTTGTGTCCTCTTACATGCAAGTGGGTGAAATTCCGGTGCTCTCACTGTATAAATACAAAACTCTGACATATGTTCCTTTGCAAACTTAAGTTCAAGTTCAAGTGTCCTCCATTCTCAAACACACACACACACACACACACACACACACACATGTAGGAAACACAGCCTGCTCTCGGCTGCGTGATGTCCTCTGCTGTGGTCCTGTTGTGGCTGATGAATGGCGAGCAGAGGCCTCTACGCGACTCCAGGACCCACTCCACAGGCAAATCCCTCGACTCCACAGCAATCCACTTCACACATCAATTTGTTTGTCCAGCCAGCTTGAAAGTCATAGCAGTCCTCTGGGCTCCGGAAGGTTTTCACTGCTCTGGGTTTTGTGTGACGTCCTCGTGTACTGCACCTGTTGCTGTGAATGAAGAGCCTGATTGTCCATCAGCACCTGAAACCTTCGTGGCAGCTGCATTTTTACATATATACACATCTTATCTGCATTTATTTACTCTGTAAAGTTCCTGTCGTACAGAGAGAGAGTACAATACAAACCCAAGGTCTGATTCCGATGTGGCTGAACACCTGAACGATACCCAGAGCCGTGGGTCACTCAAATAACTTGAGCTTAGGGAAACATGGTTTTGGTTAAATAATGAAAAACTTCTCATGCCTCAAATGTTTTTGATACTTAACCAAGAACCCTATGGGAGGGACAAACCTCTTTAGATACAGTCTGTAGGACAAACGCAGGACATGTGTTGATAGCGAACGTCTCACAGACACATTCACGGTACTGTAAATACATTTAAATCGATACCTTCAATTCAAACACTGTTAATTTCTAAAATAATTCAGTCCAGCGTATCAAATTCATTGTGCTCCAGTGATTTGGAAGCCGGTCGTTCAGTGGTATGTGTGTGTGAGTCTAGTTTCTGTCTCTGCCTGATTAACTGACGCCTCACTTTGTTTTATCTCGTGCATTAAACCCCAACCTGTGTTGTTATTTCTTTTATTTCACAGCCAAAGCACATTAATAAACATTCAAATTAAAAAAACGAAAACTCACTTTGTAGCTCAACGATTAGAATCATCCATTATGTCACAGTTTGTTTGTTGTTGCCTTTATAAAGAACACGCTGCCTGTACACATGCATGTGTGTGTGTGTGTGTGTGTGTGTGTAGTTAGCGCGTCTCCGTCCACCCGGTCGTTCCGTGTACGCGTGTGAATTCAGGTGAACGTAAACCTCGGAGACAGATGCTCCTGCACAAGTCATCTCTCATGTCCCCCTCCTGAACAATAGCCCATTGTGGCACCTCGGCAGACTGACAGATCCAATATAGCCCCGGCAATAGAAAGCAGATTAAGTCACTGCATCATTGCTTACGGCTCCTTTTTAGACGCCATTAATTGCCTTGATCATTGGCAGCCATTCTTTAGCTCCGAGTAAAGAGGTTTAAGAAAAATGAACGCAGGGACGGGGACCGCCATTTCAGCGGCGGTGGCGGCGGCGGCGGCGGCGGCTGAGCTCGTTCACTGTCGCCGTGCGTGTGTGTGTGTGTGTGTGTGTGTGGAGCATGGAGGCCGAGCACAGGCGTAAAACCTTCATAACCAACGCGTCAAGACGGCAGCCAGAGATTTCATCATGACACATTAATAATAATAATAAACCCGCTCCTCGTCTTTAGCTTCAGACCCAACAGCCTCAATAAAATTTTTATTTCTATTAAAAGTCCTGATACACACACACACACACACACAGTCTCTTAAATCTGACCCTATCTACCGGCCTCTATTCACTCGTCTGATTCAGCGCTGGGACAGTTTTTGTCTGTCGGCCCCGGTGCGATGTCGCTGCTCGAGGATTCGTCAGCTCCGCTCCAGAACACGAGGGCGCAGGCGGAACTTTAGAAAAAAAGTTCAGACAGTGATTCACTTTCAAACTAGAAACAGGAACCACAAAAACCCCAGATTCTACATATACACATGCAGAATCTGTTTATAGAGATTACACACTGACAATAAAAGATTTTTAATACTGGAACTGTGGAATATTTCTGTCTGGCTGAGTCACCTTCTCTCAACACTACATAATGTGTGTGGAGCCAGAAAGGGAACAATCAGAGAAGATGGAGGGTCCGAGCTGATGTCTGTGATTCACAGACGTCTTCTTTAAGATTTCAGCAGAACAGCCTCTGTCCTCCGTCCATTTCTTCGTCTGTGGCGGCTTCTCCGTCTCCGAACGTCTCCCACGAGCCTCAGCACCAGGACGATCCCACTGGATGAATATTTCTCTGCGAACTTTTCTTTTCTTTTCCTCTCAAAAGTAAATTGGAAGCCTCGGCCGTCAGCACTGAGCAGCACTTTGTGATGAATGGCTGTACTCTGTGAGGAGCTCCGTGGAGTAAATAACCACCAGCAGCAAAGACGAGGGCCTGAAACGCTGCAGACAGCAACAACTGAGGGCGTAAAACCTGAACTGCAGCAGTCGGAGGGAGAGAAGACACGTTTCTTAATATTTATTATCGCAGGGACGGAGGGACAGAGGGGTATTCATGTAACGCCCTGCAGCCGTCGGTTAACGGTTGAAAGGCAACTGAAGAATTTAAACTCTAAAGTGCCAGAAAAGTTTCACTTCTCCCTCCACTGGCATCAGAGGAGCTTGTTTTTTTATTCCATTCCTCCTCGTACATTTAATTTGCTTGGCACCGGTTTGTTTTGTTCCAGGATTTCAACCAAATTCATTTTACAGAAGGCTACGTTTCTCATTGGAGTTTAATAGATGCCGTTTGATCACAGGAGCAGGATTTTTACATAAAATCCCTAAACTGGGGGGGGGAGCACTTTGTGAAGTGCACGTGTGAAGCGTGCACGAGGCGAGGAGAGGTTGTACAAGCGATGTTGTGACGGTTGGTGGGTTTGAATTAGTTTTTAGACGGTGACCGACCACACGACTTTGTAAATAGTTGCATCGTGATGATAATGTTTGATTGTGCTGCTGAACATCCAGCGAGTATAAGACGATACCGTGGATTTAGAAGGGTTTACTTCCAAATTACCGAAATTCAGACGTCCGCCTCGAACAGTATTACTTGGACCTAACCGCTCTTCTCTGGTATTTGACGGATTGTGGACTTTATCGCCACCTTCTGGCCCAGCTTGCTTGTCGGAGAGTTTGTCTGTGTTTTTGTGTTCTCGCTTGGACGGAGATAAAACGTGGAGGGGAAAGTATTTGTTCCAAAATATATCCACTGAAGAGTGAAAAGCTGTTTTCCTCTTTACTGGCTAACGTTAGCTAAGAAAGAAAGCGTAATTAATTCACTAACTACAAACAGCTATTGGCGAAATTATGTTTTCTTGCATGTAACTCAATAAAAGTATTTTCCTTATTTCCATAACAACTCTTATCTATATTTTTCAAAGGCTGGATTATAGGTCATAATTAAATAAATAGTTTTAAGCTTATTAGACGATGAATCAGATTTCAAATCTGTTGTTAAAATACGAAGCTACAACCAGTAAGAAAAGTTATACTTTCCGCTTGTGTTTTTTGTGGAACTTTGACGGTTGGTCGTGGCGACTGTACGAACTCTACAGACGTAAGCTGCAAGCTAGCAACAGAGCTTCTTCAACTTCGTCCTCTGACTGAACTCAAAACTCAAGAAAAGTACGACAGGAAGTGATTTTAGCAGTTATTTCCATCTCCGCTCGTCTCTGTATATTTCAGGAGCAGATTCATAAAGTTAAGCATATGCTCTCATATTTAAACTCTTTCAGCAGCTCGCACCAGACTTGTCGCCCGCGGCAAAAAATTCACATCTCACAGCGTCTCCACATTGTCTGTGTATAATTGCTCTGCCTCTCAAATTTCTACTTCAATATTCCGTCCAAACACGGAGCTGGAGATACTGGTGGGTGGATTTGTTACGTTTTTTGAAAAGAGCCAGAAAATTAAATTCCCGGCTACAAGTCTCTGCAAACAGAACTTAATGGCTGCACCTTTAATATTCATCGTGCGGATACAGTTCTCCGTGCGAGAAAACTCAAAACTGTCAAATGAATCCTTCAGCAGTTAAGATTGTTTGTCTTCGGCGAAGGCTCACACTGGATTTCTAAAGTTTCCTTGGCTTTATTTTTTAAGTTCATGTCTGATCCGAAGTAGTTTCTGTGTTTTGTTCCATTACTTCCTCCGGTTGTGTTTCGTCGTCTCCTCCCCTCCACGCTGAGCTTCGTGCAGTCGGCCGGTACCAAGATTAATTTGATAGTAACCTGGCTCCGACTCTTTTGCTGGAAGTGCAGAAATATCCATTTGGCAACAGCAAGCAAGGACTTTTGGAAGTTCGCTGAAATTCCTCTGTTGATAGCAGAGCCAAGATACTTTCGCTAAACTCCGTCCAGGTCGTCTCTCGTTTCCCACCTCTGGAGAGAATAGAGCGAGAGATGTGGAGGAACTTAACAGCTGCTGTCGCTCTTACTTCTCAGAGATGCCGGTTGAATGACAGAGAGACATTCTGGGCTGTGGACAGAGCCTCTGGTGAGTGAGTGGTGTTGGGTGAGAATCAGTGGGAAGCTCTCCGCTCGTTCTTCTTCATCCACTTAAAGTGAAATGAAATTCTCGACACCTGCGGCACAGAAGTTGTCGACCGGTGAAAACAACTTGAAACAATGAGCCGCTCGGACTCGGCCTCCGACCTCTGACACCAGAACAGGTGGATTCTGTCATTTAGCGTCTTTACTGCAGAAAACTGTCTGATGGAATCAATAAATCTTTATTTAAAGTTGGTGCTCTCTGATTATTTTTTAAATTTTGCCTTAAAGTTCCCTTAACTTAGCCCCTGAATTGGGAAGATAGTGAATCATAAAAACCATAAAATATTCATGATGTTATCCATTAATCATCCCAAAATGTTTTACCTTAATTAAAACATGATGGGTCTTATATTCAGGATTTTAAGAGAAACTTTCTGAATTAAACTCCCTAATCAATGTGTATAAAACTTAATAAAAGCCTGAATGGTTAATTTAATTGATTTATAATATTGACCTATTTATTAAGTTTGAGATTATCTAAATAATAATTCTGACAGCCTAAAATATACACAGTATTAAATGCTCTTTTTAATTCAATTATTTAAATGAATTTATAAAATACTTAAACTAAATAACCCTTGAAATCTACCTGAATTGTCAATGGTTTATCAAACTGAGATGTTTTACCAAAACATTTTACCTTTTGGAGAAGTTGAGGCGTCTCTAACATATAAAACACAATTTGATTCACAATTATTGGTTCAGGAGTGTTTTTGATTTAAGTTTTTTTTTTTAAAGTGGATTTTATTCTTTCACACTAAAACACTCTGAAGTAGCTCCATCTCTCGACAAATATATAAAAAGCTCGCAATTTCTTCCACCTTGATTAAATTTAGTTGCAGATCACATATACGCGAGCAAACTTGCGTTACCTTGGCAACTCTTGATCCCTTTTATTATTCTCATAGAGCCGCTGACTTATTTACAATATCCCAGTTTGAGGTGAGAATATTACGAACACTATTGTTCATCCCTGATAAATGAAGGCAGAGACTTGTTGTTGATTGACAGTAAAGTTCTTTCTATTCCGAGCATCTAGTTATTTCCCTGTTATATTGGCTCCATGCACTTGTGGCTTTAAAAAACATTTCCAGGGCTTCTGGGCTTCAGTAAGAATTACCAGTGATAATATTCAAAGCTTGTCAACATGCAGGATTCGAGCAAGACGAGGAAGTTGTTGCTTCCACTTTTCAGGTGATTTTGCTAAACTCACAGTAGATTTGTAATATGACAGTTTTCTTTGGCTGCTTTTGAGGACAGATTGCGTCACAGCGTCGGGACCGGTCCGTCCTATTTTGACTTTCTTGTCGCGTCCGGCTGCAGCTCTGTTGCTAGGCGACAGCAGTTAGGTTCAGGACAAGCCGGCGATGGAAATCCCGGGGAATGCCCCGTAGACCAGTCCGTCTCCATTTTGGTTTTGACCTTCGCGATCTATACGCGGATTTGGGACTCAGCTGCAATAATTAAAAATAGAGTTATAACATGTACTACTCTAATATCCATCAGCACAACGTGACCAACCTGAACCTGAATGCATTTCTAAATGTTTGTCCGAACCCCACCCTGCCTCATCGGGATCAGACGGGCTCGGGTCTGGTATCTGTATTTAATAGTTTGATCTTCTGAATAATAATCCTTCATCAGGTCTCTGTACATTCCGACGGCACCATCCCTACGTCCCTCGAGATGATCACTCAGATCAAATAGTCATGTTCCTGTTGACTTCATGTCAAGTGACTCGCTGAGACGATGGAGCAGGAGCAGCCAAGACCAAACAAAATCCAACACGTGCTGGACTCGGCCTCAACAGGCATCTTACCCACAGACTCTGAGGCTGAAATGAATCTTCAATGCCTCAAACCCTTGATCATCCAGTCGACTCTTTTCTGCCAGATCCGTCCATTTTCATGCGGACATCATGTACTTTGATCCCGTGTTTAAAGACTCTCAGTTTGGACGCTGCTGCTCCTCAGTCTGTGTTTGTGCTTCACGAGATGAGAGAAGCTCAGGATCAAGAGTCTCCTAATTGATGCGCCTCTTCCTGATCTCAGCATATGGCAGCTGACACACTGGGTAATGTGGCTTCCCAGGCAAGAGAGAAGCCTGGTGATTCACACACGCACACACACACACACAGACACACACACGCACACGGGCTAATGAACATGTTCAACAGTAGATTGTAGTGAGAGTCTCTGCAGACAAATCAAGGGAGACTCTTAAATTGGATAGAAGAATCATGCATGTGCACGCTTGTTTAATCCCCAGGGTTTGTTCCTGCACACACACGCCAGATACCATCAAGCTATCTCATCTAGGACGAGTGTGCCGCGCTTTGTTCTGCCTGGTGTTTGTTCCCAGAAGAGGCGGACGGTAAATTTGCGACTAAAGCGGCTGCGCTCTGCACATTAGCATAAAAGACGGAAGCAACACGAGGGATGAAGCAGACGGAGGACGGATATAGTCATTCTGGTGTTTACATGTCTGCTTTAATAAGGTATCTGATGGTTTCGGGGGGGCTGTCGAATCAAAGCACGCGCGTGTGCACGTTCGGCAACAAGTGTGCGTGCACGTGCGAGAGGGGAAGATGTTTACCGCGCCGCACGGCGGGGGGTGTTTGTCGGTCCGTCTGTCTGAGTGTGAAGTTCAGTCCGCCGTGTAAATTCTCCTCCCGTCTTTTGATCAGCGAACAAATCAAAGCTGCTCAACTTTTTCATTTGTGCGGCTCCTCCGACAGAAACACGCGGGATCAGAGCGAGGATTCCTGCGCTTCTGCAAACAAGCTTTGCTGTTGTTCGGCGAGGAAGGTGCCAGCGTTCAAAGTCGCGGAGCGTCGCTGACTCACAGAGACAAGCTGTTGGCTTCTGTTTTATCTTTTGTTTTGTTTTGTTTTCACTCCCCACACAAAACCGACGACTTATCTCACTGGATTCCCATACGGCGACACAGCCAGCCAGAACATTAGCCAAGTGACAAACACTATCCCCTCCTCAGCTCGCTCTGCGGAGGTCGGCCGTGTGGAGCCAGGTGGCAGCTTCCTGAGCGGATTTCCACCAATAAAAGGACAACTGATCAATCTGGTCACCGGGCCATGGGGGTAATTTCCAGTCGGGCCAAGTGGACATTTGCTCAGGGAGAGTGACTCCAGTGCAGTGCTGTTAACACCGGCATCGACTTGTTACTGCGGTGGTGTGAAGTGGACAGTCTGCGGTGGGGATGGATCTCCTTGTTTCTGCTGTTTCTGGATTTGAAATAGTTTAGAAACTAGAAGGTTGTTATCGACCACCTCTGATGAGACTGTGATTGGCTCTGCACCAGGTGTAGGATGATAATAATGTGAATGATAACAATGAACTGAGATTTAAACAGCATCTTTCAAGGAACACAAGGGCACGTTAGAGGACAAGCAAAACAAAGGACGTAATAAATGAAAAAGAAATGATGTTAAGCAACAGAATAATAGAAATGCTTGCTGGAGATTTTAAGAAGTGCCCAGAGATGGGGTGATGGGATCTCTGCCGGTGGAGAGTTCCAGAGGATGGGTGCCGCCACACTGAATGAACTCATGTCACCAGAGGTTTGCAGGCTGGTGCAGGAGATGGAGAGCAGACCCGTGTCTGTGGACCATAAGGAACAAGATGTACGAGGTCCAGGGGGTCAGACAGGTACTGGGACACCAGGGCATTGAGTTTATAGGGAGGAGGATTGATTTTGTGGAAGATGCAGGACAGTTCTGGACATTCAGGAGCCCGTGAGTGGTCCAGAGCTGAGGAGACAAAGATGTGGACGAGTCTCTGCCACGGAGTCAGAGTGACGATCAGAGGTGGATTTAATGCTGATGGATCATGTGGGTGAAGTCCTTGAAGTTCACGTGTACCTCTCCTCTCATTTCCACACATACGTACGTGGAAATGAATGATTGCTCATGGACCACAATGCAACATCCAAACAACAGATGCACATGTCGAACAGCTGGTTAAAGCGTCCGGTGGTTAACCCCGCCCACCTGTCCCTCCACGTGTATTCAACATGTCGGATCTGCGTCCACACGTCATCTTACATGTCTGCTGTTCACTCCATAGATGATGACGTATTGATTCACATCCAGCAGGTTGAGATGCATGTACATTAACCTCTGTGGGATGTTTTTTTTTTCCCATGATGCCCTGCTGTGCGATCAATAGGGCCGCGGACTCGTGACATTTGATGTTTTTACAGTCTGTGTGTGTTTGTGTGTGTGTGTGTTATCACAAGTCAGCACTGCACAGTTTCATTATTCTGTTTTTAAATGCGTTGCTCCACGCGAGGAGTTGACGTTTACCATCCAGCACTTTATGCAAATGTGTCGTAACTTAAAAGCGGCGAGCGAAACGAGTGCTACGTCAAGGTCAGAGTCCACGGAGAGCCTCCTTTATACAGCGCGGTGAAGATGTTCTGTCTGCAGAGGGGGGGTTTTGCTTGTCTTTGCTTTTCATGATGTAATAATTAGTTATAATGTGATTTTCACCGTCTGATATAAAAGAAGAAGCATCACCCGACTTCCAGACACAAGCTTTAGATGTCGTCTGGGGCTGGAAATGTTTATTTTCATTAGAAATGTCCCCGGAACACAAAGTGTGGCGGCCTCTCTGCGGCTGTTTGGCATAAATATTTGACATAAATCACTTTCCCTCTTCAAACCACCAAGGAAGGGAAGTGAACTGGGTGACATGCAGTTAATGGATGGCTTCTGGCTGCCTGGAGCCTCTTGCTCATCGTGACTAATCCCAGTGACTAATCTGGTTGTAAATGATAGAACCGTCGTTCTTGTCTTCAGAACGTTCTCCACACGTCCTATTCCTGTACTGTAGCATCCACACGGCTGCTGGTAAGTGATATGGGTTCATTTATTTAACTGTATGGAGTAAAAATAACCAGAACTAAAGGAAACACATGTCTGTTTCACTACTGTTACAGTAAAATGTAAGTAACCTGCTCTTTGATATTCTTTGGTCGACCTGAGTTAGAGGCTTTAACATATTTAAACGTATGATGACAGTGTCTGGTTGTGAACTTGGTGGAATGGGCCTAAATATATATTTTGGTGCAGATCTGCATTAAAGCGTGAATCCAGAAATTTATCTTTCAGTGTTTTTTAACATTTCAAGATGAGGTTTATTGACGTTTTAATCCCAGGGACTAATTCATGACTCTTGAAGAAAATCAGGCATATTGAGGGGACTGATAATTATGTCTCTGAGCAATTAGGTGCACATCCAAATTAAAAATCAGGAGTAGAAGAGTTGCCACCCATCCTGCAAAAAACTGAATTATAACCAAACACCAACTACACCTTAACTTTCTCTTCTCTTATAAACCAGTAAAGTCCGATAACCTTTCCAGCTTTCATGACGGCCGTCTGTTCCCTGACTGATTTAGCAGAAGATGGAATTTAATAACTCGACCCCTCGTCTCTGGGTGACTGCTGGCTCAAATCCCTGGAAACCCCACGTTAATGAAGCTTTAAGTGACGAGCGGAATAACACATAAGCTTCGGTCTGGTCTCATTATTGAGGCTTTCACAGAGAGTTAGCAGCTCCTCGGCAAGATTAGATATCAAAGAGTTGAAAACTCAAGAGTCCTGTCGAATAGGAAAGTAAGGAGGTGAAGATAATAGATAAAGTTTTCACTCCACCTTATGAAACCTTGATTTTCATACGACTATAGAAGATGGACGACATGACAGCGCCGCAAAATGAAACCAAGTCATCTTGATAGCCCCCTGGTGGCAGGCTGCAGTATAGCGGTCATGTTAGCAGATGGGACTTGGACCAAGTCAAAATGCGCGTTTACATTTTCCTCGAAGATGGATGCTGTCATTTGTGGTTGTTATCACATCGATGTTTGTTTCTGTAAAGTTTAGATTTGATTTGCTATAAAAACAGGGTGAAACGTCATGATTGACAGATGAGACTGACTCGTGATTGGTCGAGAGCGTGTATTGGCGGTACATAACGTCAAAAGCACAAGATGGCGGCGCTCGTATCCAGTTTCCATGTGTTTCCAATATCTTTACATGTATACAACAGGAATAGGTGCTGCATTGTGATATCAGTGTCTTCTGCATGTGTCTCAGTGTATCTCAGATCTATTTTATATCTGATCGTCTCCGTCGTGCACTTTCTTTTATCACGGCTTGTTTTTAAAGTGAAAAGCAATTTCATGGCAGGTTGCTGAGGCTCCATTGTGTCTGTGTTTGTAGGCAGATGCTCGTGGTAAAAAATAAAAGCCTTGCCGCTCCTTCTGAGTATAAGAGAGGAACAGAGACGATTAGTGCTGCACGAGCCTGACGTCCACTCACAGCCCATTTCAGTCCCTCTCATTAGATTGCATTCCTGCAATTTCAGCTTGTTCCTCTCCACTGAAGTGGTGTTCAACAACAAACTGCTCGTCTTTCAGCTGGAGAACTGCAGAATGTTATTCAAGAGAGGGTTTTTTTAAAGGAGACGTGTAAAACTCAGGTTTATTACTTTCATCTGTGTTGTTACCTGAAAAGGTTTTCATGCTCCAATGTTCAGAAAACATGTCACTGTTCCTCGTTTCTTGTATAAACATCCATCGTGAGGAAAAACCTGCCCTTTTTTAGGGTTTTAACAAAACATCAAATTCATATTTTGTGATGAGATGTTTATCCAGCTGCTTTATTTCACGACCAAACTGAACGCTAATGCTTTCATTTGGGATCTTTCATATAATGAATCTAAAAGGGCTGCAGCAGGGACATTACAGTTCTGAGGGACTGACACACGACTGAACCCCGTCGTCTGTCTGGCGTGTCACAAGAACCACTTTGTAAAAAGTTACGTCACTCCCGGTTGCCTCCTGGTTATCCAGAGCAGGACTGTGACGTTTCAGTTTGCAGCAGATTTGTGTTGAAGTGTGTTCGGACTGAGCTCGGGAGGAATCTGAGCGGCGGCGTGAGCGCGAACAACATCGATTACGATACATGAGCAGACACGTGAACTGAAGGACACGCAGCTGCAGGAGCTGTCACGCTATCACACACAGAAACACACACTGTGCACACACACAGACACACACACACACGGTTACAGTCTTGTCACAGCAAAAGAACAATCGGTGCACTGGGGTATTCAGTCCATTTGTCTTTATAAACCTGTGGCACATAGTGTAAAACCCCCAAGATGTAATTTTCATTTATTCTATTATTGAATTCAAGTGGAGACAGTTTCCAGTGATGAATTCAGGGAAAAGTATGGTTCAGTAAAGTTGTTTTAGGTTGGACCTTTTCTTTTTAAATCAATCGTCATGAAGGTTCAGTGAATACGCAATATTTTGTAGGAACTGTAAAAAGATAGATAAAGATGTGCAGCTGCTGATGAAACTTTTTAGCTGGACTGGAGACTGGTTCGGTTTTTGTGATCACGTTTAATATTCAAGACAACTTCAGGATTCTTATTTAGCCATGTGTTAGCGACACATTTGTTGACATATTTCGTCGTAGAATAAAACGTGAACAAACGTCTCGATCTCGTGTTAGCCACAGACTCTACAACGCGTCGACTGTTTAGGTCGTAGCAATGTAGAGAGATACCACTTTGTGTAACGTCAATAAAACTTTAAGACTCATCCCTGAAGTCTCGTCACGTAGATTTTCATCGGCAACTCCCATAATCCCACGCTGCCTCATGACATCATCCAATACGGTCCTTTGTTATTGTTTTGATTCAAAGACCCAAAGTTATTCTACGTTTACCTGATCAATACTATTGAGCAGAACCATTTTAATAGCTCCTGTTATGTTTAATAGTTTATTTGGTATAAATCAACAAAATGTGCCAGATTGACCCTTGAAGCTCGGGGGGTGGTGGAGCGACCTCGGCCGCCACCTTCCCGTCGACCCCCTTTTTCCCCGGCACTAACTGGAGGAGGCCCAGACGCACTCTATTACCTCTGGAATGGCAGTGGAATTGAATTAGCCCTGGGTGGCTTAAGCATGTGGGCTCGTGTGAACCTGTTAGCCGGGGTGCAAGTGCATCATCTTTCACAATCAGCCGGCTTGTGTGATGTACCCGGGAAAAAACCAGGCTGCTGTGGCTCTGCAGATGGAGCGGCGCCTCCTCGCTGGTGAAAATCTATTCACTGGCTCTTCTCCTTCTCCTTGTGGCGAGAGACCCTGTTGGCGTCTGGACCTGAGGGGAAGAGAGGGAGAGATGGGGGGATGTGACGGCACATTCATGCAATTTTTAAAAAATTTTTTATCAACCTGAGTTTTGCCCTAGGAGCCAAATTGTGATTTGTGAATATGCTCTATACAATTAATTGATGATTTTGTAGGAAGTACGTTTAAATATACTACAAAAAAAACTTTCAAATCACTGGATTATAGGTTAGTTTGTGTTTCCCTCTGCTTCCTGTGTGAGTTCAGTGACTCACGTGCATCGCTGAGAACTTCAAGGAAGGAAGTATAGCATCGATTGTCCCAATGGGAGTTTGTTTTCTGAGCTTTTACCTTCGTGTATAGACTATTGTGTCTGACGCCGTTGACAAACAGCCGTGAGAAGCCTGTCGTCTTCATGCATCTCTCTCTCTGTGTGTTTTCTTTTGCTAAATTTCGAAGGCAGGCTGTTGGAGGAGGAGGAAGCTCGGCGACAATGTTATCACAAGGGAACACCAGGAAACACGACCCTCGGGTTCGGGCAGTAAACGGCTCTGCGACGGCTCCGTCTTCCTGTTCCCATACGAACCTGTCGATGGTTTGGGTTATACGGTCGTTACATAGACTTCATGACCAAACTGAGTTTCTCAGAATCAGCTTAAAGGAAATCTCTCACGTGTGAAATGTTATGACAAAAATATCTCCGAGCACTGCTAAAAATTTAAGATTTCAAAATTAAAATTGTAAATAACATTAACATGACACTAAAATCAAATAGAAATAAGTTATGTTTTGTAATTGATAGATTACATTTGCATCTAACTACTCACTTATGAATACCGTGCGCCTTTTAACTGCATTCTTTGTTGTATCCTCTTCTTTGAGTACTTAATATGTCGTGTACTTACATGTTCTGTCTACTTATATGTTTACACCGGGGATCAGACCGTCTCTGTCCTGTGGATACGGCAGAATGGACAATAAAGTTGACTTTGACTAAATATTATATTTGCAAAAAATGCTGTATCACTTTCGTAGGAATAATATTAACTTTGTTCCTTCGTCTCCTTGATGTTTCATCTCTTGCATTTTGATCAGACGAAGTTTCCAGCAGTAATATTCACTGGTTTTTACGACATTTTGCCACAATAGCTGCTTTCATCTAATCTCCGTGGACTTTTAAAGGCCACTGGGCTTTAACCCTTTTCTGATCTGTTGAACTTGAGTGAACAAACATCCTTCTGTGCCCGAGACACATTCTCTATAAGACTCATAGTTCATATAATTGGTGTAATTTCATTTAAATAACCGCGAGTATTGTTGATACCTGTAAATTCAGATCATCAACATCCATTATTTCTTTAGTTTACAATGCTTCTACTCTTGTATTCTTAAAAAACAAATTATTTCTATAAAATGAAAACTAAAACCATGTCCTCAGACTTTTTTGGTCACAGTGTAAATTATTAAAATATAATATTTTCTTTCCTATGAAACTCAGTTGAAAAAACTGTATTAATAGTATAAGTCACACACACAACCCACTTTTGAAATTAAGATATTTTATGTTCTTTTTCTTGAAATGTAAATCTTAGTTGTGCAGCCACAGGCGCTGCAGTATTTATATCACATTATACACATATATCGCTTATCACGCTGTTCACTGAGCGTCCTTTACCGGCTTTCAGCACAGTCACCGAGGACGTCCTCCGCCTGCAGTGGCTTCTCATCCACTCGTCATGTGGCTGCACGTAAACAAAGCACAACTTGAGTTTGACGATGTGGAAAAAGCTCCACACATGGTTTGCTCCGCGAAAGCAGCAGGAGCAGCTCTGGAGAGCGAAAGCTGCCGACTCGACCCGTCACGTTGACGGATCAATCAGCCGCTGGCGCAGGTCCCGGTGGCCCCTTGGCTTTGTGGTGGGACCTTATTGTCGGCTCGGTTTGAGACCCAGCACCAGGAATCCTAATCCCTCCCCGGTGCCAAACCACCTACTGACAACTTTAATTACCGCCTCAAACTTTCCATCGGAGAGGTTTCTGAAGCTCCGTCATATGAAGGTGGCCCGGGTCAACGAAAGCAGGTCTTATTGTGGAGTTGGAGTATTTTCAGCAGGAAGGGGACATTGTCTGATGTGTTGTGGGGGAAACACCAAGTTGACGTCTGATGAGCGAAGGCTGCTGGAGGTGGTAGGTGCGGTGGAGAAGGTTGGTTTAATTCAGGGGGAACCGTCAAACAAACAAGAACCATGAGACCTTTTATGAAACCCCACAGGACTGGTTCTTCCTCCGGTCAACAGGAAAACCCCCCAGTTCTGGGTCTGGGGTCCCGGAGCTTGATGTAATCTTCACTCAGGAAACACTTCTCTATCTGACGTCCCCAGACACCACACGTCTTCCTCTTTCTTCTCACTTGGGACCAGAACCAGTGTCAACTTGATGTGATCGCCACACAAACGATCCTCCCTCTTTTTATGGGTTTAAATAAACAATGTCCCACAGTCCCACAGTCCCGCTGCTCCCCAGTCTGTGATAAGGCCTGACTGCAGATCTTTGATCTTCAAGACTGTTTCCTGTCCCGAGAAGGCAAACACAGGAAGTGTTGGACTTTAGGCTGAAACACAGCGGTAACAATAAGACCAGGGTAAATCAGCGTGTGGGGACAGAAGCCACTAAAAGGGCCCACGGGAAACTTTCATATCTGCACCAAGGAAACAAATATGTGCAGGTAAAAAGTATCCCTATAATGCAAGTACATACTTAATACACAGAACAATACCACAGTAATAAATCAAACTTACAATGTTACTACAGGGAAGCAGCGGTGGACACAAAGACATTAACGCTGGCATTTGTGATTCTGTGACTAATTGTCCGATCACACAAAACACTGGTTGATGATAATGACGCCTTTAGGATTATTGTTATTTAAGTGTGATGGGATCAGCGTTAAATGAGGAATTCTTTTAATCCCCTCTTGTTGTGACAAGTAATCCAGCAGCTGTCACTCCACTCAAACCCAGTAACAGCTCAACTGGCGTCCATCTGGAAAATACACAGGTGTGTGTAGTGCGTACTGTGTATTCATTTAACATCTGTTCATGTTTACAGACAGAATACGGAACACACTCATTACAAGGTTTTATTTGTTTTTTTAATATAGCTGAGCTATTAGATTTCTGTGTGTGTGTGTACAGTATATGTGTATATATGTATATTTTGATTCAATCTGATGTTTCAACACTACTCCAACGTTTATACATATATATATAATGTAAAATTTATGTTAATTATAATATTTATATTTAAAAAACAGAGGCAAGTAATTAAAAATCAAGCAATACACTCTGCATGGTTGATTTCAGTCAGATTGTCCTATTCAGTATATGTAGCATATATGCATCTGTCCCTTTTTGGGATTGTTTTGTTGATAAGGTCAAATCTGAACACAAATAATTAAAAAATATATATTAATTATGTTATTTTATTCAGGGAGCATTGCAGTACAATCATTTTTTTAATGTTTAATATTCATTATTTATCTCTTTTTAAGGACAGGGGAACCAGAGCAGGTCGAACCCAGGACCCTGTGCGGCTGTTAGGCTGCAGACGACCACAGAGACGACCTCCACTGTCGTCGGAGCCTTTCTACAGTTCTACAAAGACCAGGCTCAGAGTCGAGAGATTATGAAAACAGGGCCTTGATCTCAAGGTCGCACATGACACGACACAATAAATGGATTGTACACACGGTACATAGATTTGGTTTAGTGATAACGGATCCACCAGCACACAGGGTTGTGTTGAAACCAGTGTTTTCCCTCCATTAGGAAAGAAAAGTGTGAAAAGAATGTGAAAGAGTGTGAATTTTGAACTAAAGCTCTGACGTTCTCGGGGGGTGAGTGGACTCGTGCAGTTTCTCAACACAGGACTGAAGGAAGAAGACGTCAGTTGATGCACGCGCCATCTTGAATATGAGATTAGGAAGACACTAGGTTGCATTCAGGAAACCTTACATGCTCTCCCTATGACTGAAACGTCCGAAGCACAAAAAGAGGTCTTGTTTACGAAACGCCACATCACGACACACAACGCTGCCCCGAGTCCCAAGGCTGCTCGAGCGGAGGCCGACAGACGACTAATGACTGGACGAGGGCTCCTCGCAAACGGCCTCATGAATTAGTTATCGCCTTCCCTTGACCTGTGCGCGCTGATACAATCTCAGGCAGCGTCCGCAGCCTCCCGAGGGCGCCGGGGGGTTATGTAAGTTAAGAGATAAGCAGACTGAGTGGAAAGGACGCAGAGCGAGCGCCGCGTCTCGCCGGCAGAATTGTGATTGATGGTGGCAATCTGTCGTTATCGCTCGGGTCACGTTTGCTTCGTTAGGATATTTGATAAACTGCAAAGTAAAGTCAACAGAACTGCAGATCTTTGCGTTTGCAGGATTCACCGGTGAGTAAAGATGTATTTTATGAGCCGCTACACGTTTACTATTCACTTTGTAAAACTGTGAAAACTAATTATACTGGTTATTATTACTCATACACTCATGTGTCATGTCAAGGATCTAATTATTTAACTATTTCATAAGCTAGTCACATATGTAGTATATTAATCTGAAAAGTTTCTTAGCATATAATGGAGTAAAACACACTAAGTGCCCCTGGAAGCAAAGTGAAGTAGATATATTAGTTGCGTTATGTACAAATACAAAATCCTTTTAAAAGGGACTTTTTCCAGTTCTCTGCAAGTGTCAATATCTGTATTTCCGTGACGTATAAAGATGATTGAGCTGAAAACCCAACAGGTAAATCATCTGAGCTCCATCGTGGGATCCAACATCACTTAAGTTGCTGACTAAATCCATGCAAACTCTTGCAATTAGCTTTAATTTCCTGCCATCAGTCCGACGAGTTCAGCGTATTTGTCATTTTTGGCGTCTAATGTTGGTGAACATATTTATTTCCTCACTTGCTTTATAAATATGAGAGTTCTTCCACATCTTTAAACTCAATCACTAACACATTATGCCACGCTAATGGAAAAATACTCACTAATTCAGTGCCCGCTTGTGTTTTATGATGCCTGCAATAATGACTGCACATTATAATGTTACCAAAGGGCCTTAACGAGCGGAGCCTGATGTAAAGGGGTCCGCAGAGCACAACACGAAGTGTAATTACCATGTCATACGATGAAAAACGACGCTCCGGGAAACAAAATGGCTAACGGGGTCACGCCTTCACCACACAAGGCCCAACGCGACTTTAAATCAATGGAGTTATTTCCCCGGTGCTTCAGAAATAAAGGACTTTATAAGCATGTTTACTCCTGTTGCTGTTCTGCTGCTGAACACAGTGGTTGAACAGATGCTAACGTAAGAATGTCGGAGTATTTTCATATCAACGATGTATGAAAGTGGTTCTTCGTCGAGTCATAGAATCGGACGGTATTTTTTACACAACTCTTCAAAGTGTCGCAGCCTATTTTAGCTCATTGTTAATTTTTTTAGCAAATTTACTTACGGCGATCAAACCGACTGATACAACCTGCTCAGCTCCAAAACGCAGATCGGACAAAGTTAGCGACTAGCTGGTGAAGAATTTAGCATTTAGCAGCTAACGATATTTATCTCACAATGAAGATGTGCAGAGAAACATGACTTCAAATGAGAACTGTTGTTGATCCATGTCTGCTAGAAATGTGTTGTGTGCAGGAAACAGTTTGCTAACACGTTAGCCGTTAGCTAACCTTGTGGCCACCCATAAAACGATTTGATGTTTACGTCATGTATACGGGAAATGGAGCGCAGAAACTCAAAAATGTATTATTACTAAGTAATAATTTTCCATTGTCTCTGCACTCTCAGGTTCATACGACAGAGTATTAGGTCCGTATCGAAGAAAACTAAATTCTGAGATTTTGGGAATAATTTAATGAGTCTTATTTCAAAAGATACAAATGGAAATACACAGAAATAAAAATCTGTGCGATGTGCCAAAAGATATTAAGTGTTTTGTTATTTCTTATTCTTTATACCTGAACTAAAATATGACAAGATGCTCCACATTCCAGCTGATAACCTGATATCCGCCCTCTAAAAAGACACGTAGCCTAAAATGAGAGATTATTTGTCAGCGGCCATTATACTCTGTCGTACCTTCATGTACTGGAAACATCAACAAAAGAGGCTTTTTGGTTTTAAAAGCC
This sequence comes from Hippoglossus stenolepis, assembly GCF_022539355.2. NCBI lineage: Eukaryota > Metazoa > Chordata > Actinopteri > Pleuronectiformes > Pleuronectidae > Hippoglossus > Hippoglossus stenolepis. The sequence goes on along the minus strand of NC_061493.1, from coordinate 22,518,674 downwards.
TGAAAAGAAAATGGTGGACTGGTCACACTTTGGTGAGAGCCGTGTCACGACTTCCAATCAGAGCGTGAAGTGCATGTCCTGACTGCAAAGTGGGTAAAATGGTGACACATTTATCACAGACTGTGCGATACCCAACTGAGCATTCGTGCAATCACCCTGTTCTCACATCTAGAGAGGGTCATATGGGACGTAGGACCGCTGAGGCCTGACGGAGCATCGCGGCCCGCTGTGCCCGCGAAGTCACGCAAGAGTCACAATCTGTGCCGCTTCTGCTTCACGAGGCGTCGGCAGATGGGAGAGAGAGCGGCGTCATCTGGTCACGTCGCGGCGAGAGGGGCGCCGGGGCGACCTTTGTGTAATTAGAGAGATGGTCCCTGCCGGTCGTCCGCTGAGCCGACACTGAAACCTGTAGCTGAGGGACGGAGACACTCGGCTCTGCCTTAGAGAAGCAGACAGAGATCAGGTGGGAGTCAAAACCCTGTGAGACTCATGTTAGAATCATGTTTCACTTGCGAACAATAACTGATTAGAACTGTTTATGTGGCAGATTTGATTCAGAGGAGTCAACATCATCAGTTTGAGCCTTTGATCAGAATCCAAAATTACCCTTTTTTAAATAAATAGGTGCATTAATGGATGAATTACCAAATAGAAAATTATGGGAGTTTATACAGAATATAATCAAATGTGGTTTTTTTGACATTAAATTATGATATGAATGAATATTTGAATGCATAATGTCAGAGGCTGCAAACATCAATCAAAAAATGACTCATATATCAAACACTTGAGACAATTACCACATAATTAACTGATCATTATTATGCAATTATTTATGAATTACCAACCAGAGCATCTGTTTATTTATTACAGAGTGAAATGATCAGTATAACAAAGGTTACTAATCTGTGCTCGACTGCTTTAAACGTTAGACCCGGAGATGCAAAATGCAAATATTGATTTTCACCTGTAGCCACATATTTACTGTGACAGAGAGATTTAAGGTTTTTACAAAAAGCTTTTCTTTTCTAAAATCCTTCACCTTGATGATGCCTGAGCTCAGATACTTCAGAATTCATTCACTTGTCACAGAGACGGATGTTTGATTCAAACTTCAACCCTGTTTAGAAACCTATAGACTCTTTAGGGGGCTGTGGCTCAGCGGGTCGGTGGTTCGATCTCCGACTCCTCTAGTCTGAATGCCGTAGTGTCCTTGGGCAAGATACTGAGGCTCAAATTGCCTTACATATCTGTGCCGGCAGCATGTGAATGTGTGTGTGAACGCGTGGATACGACTTGTTACTGTAAAGTGCTTCGCGTGGTCGATAACACAGGAAAAGCTCCATATAAACACATTTATCCTCTGCAATATAACTGAATCTGTCTAAATAATCAAATACAAAACCGTAAATAACTGACATATTGTAACGTTATCGTCTGAAACATGTCCATACAACCCCCGAGTGAAATCATTCACCACAGACACATTTCACCTGCAGGAGCTGCTCGGCCAGTTTATAATTTTGGACCCAGGGATTTTATTCATAATTCGTCTTGGACTTGAACAACCCTACATTTTTCATCCTGTCACACGTGAACTTTAACGTGCACTCTTCTCCTCCTTCATTCTGTCTTCTTCTACTTTCTTTTCTTTGGGGTAGCTGCAGGGGGGGGGCACGGAGAGGAGAGGACCCCCATGATCAGACCAGATGGGATGGATGACTGCAGGGTGTGGGAGTGAGTAGAGAAAAAAACGTCAGAATGAATAGATGGACAGAGGGAAAAACGTCTGGATGAGGGTTATGCCGCTGCATTATGCATCATGGATCCTCAGCCCGGGTGTCTTGTGTTTACGGGGGTTTGTGTCGAGGGCGCCACTCCTGCTTCACGCTCTGCAGTGATGGACCTGTTGCCATGGCAGCAGCAAATCAACTCATTAGCAAATATGACTCTCGGCCCATAGAGGGGGGGGCGGGGGGGCGCTGACTTTGACGGACAGCAGACGTTGAAAAATGGGTTTAATTTTCACAGAGTCGGGCGCCGATATATGAAAAACTGAGAGGACGGTGTTAGACGTGTGCACGAGCAGTGATTGGACGATGCTCCGCTCACCGGGATCCGTCCACCTCTCGTTCCACTCCACCGCAAGTGGAGAATATATGAGAAAAAACCAGATGTTCATTTTGAAAAGATAAATAACTTAGGTTCATCGCATTTCTTTTCTTATTTTTAAAAAGTCAAAATTCACAAGGTGTCAGGAGCGCCCCCCCCCCCCCTCGCCACAGAGCTGAGACATGATCATCATGCAAGTGTGGATGACGCTGAGGGGGGGGGTTCACACTTCAAAAGATTTTGCTTTTGCTGCAGTTTTATGCAGAAGAGGTGACGGAGCTGAAATATGAATCCTATCTTTGTCTCTAAGTGCTTCATGAAGTGAAAAGGCGTTTGTTTGGGACTATTTTCAGCTGTGGATTAATACACAGGATATATGCATATCACTGTGTAGGTAGGAGGCTGGTAAAGGGCTTTGGCTACATTGGTCATAGTTTGTTGGTTTTATTAAATTTTCATATGATTTGTTGACGACAAATACAAATTGAAAGTCTTCAGCATCATTTACTTTGTGTATTTTATATTTTAAATATAGTTTTAAATCTGATTGTGTATTATTTTGTTCAGGGATTGAAATATGAAAAACCTAAATGAGAGTCGTCACTCAATGATTCAGAGAAAATCCTTTGAGAAAATCCTGCTTCCTTGCAAGGTTAAAAAAATTCATATCTGTGCACAGATTCAATATCTATTTTTGTTTCAAAGCACATTTCATACACAGGTAGATTCACGGTGCTGCGCAGGGACATCGAAACAGCACAGAGACAAAAGTAAATCAATTTGGAATCTGAACGAGTAGAATAAGACAGATCAAATAATACAAGAGGAATAGGAAATGAAAAGAATAAATCTGTATTAATATCTAAAAACATGTTGAAAGAATAATAGAGATAAAGTAGATAGAAATGTGTAAAAATAATAAAATACAATAAAATACAAAGATGGAATGATGTTGTAAAGTAGTTTAGTTGAAGGCACTTCAATCTGGTCCTACACAATATATGACATGAAAATACATAATTATAAAGCATGCATGTGTGTTTCTCAGTCGTCTTTATTGCACAGTGTGTTATGTGTCCCTCTGGAAATGAGAATAACTGCCTTTTACTGCATGAAATACATTTTCCAGGAAGGAAGATAAATAAAAACAACTTTTTTTTTCTTGCAGCTTTCAAGCAGATTCCCAAAATGTCCAGAGTTCAGTGAAGTTAACCGACGCGTCCGCCCGGGAAGCAGAAACATCTAAATTGCATCGTTCTCCTTCTTCTCCCTCAGACATGATTGACGGCTCAGCTCCATGCTGCACTCCTCTTGGGGGATAACAGGTGATCACCGGCTCAGCAAACAACATCAAAACCATAACAGCGAGCGCCAGAACAGCCGTCCTCTCCTCGCCTTGAAACCACACCTGGGTTCCGGGCGACTCCAGGAGAACCTTGCCCTCGGTGTGTGATCCCTCTAATGGAAAAACGGTGTATAATGGAGAGGAGAGGCGGTGAGCTAATGAAAAGGGTGGCGGGGTGACATTTTCAGAGTGACGTCTGGAGTGGGATGACATTTGCAGAGGAGAAGCCCCGAAGACGGTCTTTCAGGAAGGATCTCTGTGTGTTATACGGCAGCAGCACAGGAGACGGGGACGTGGAGCTGATGCTCGACATGACTCAGACTCGTTTCTGTCTCCAGGTAGCTCCACTCGGCTGAATCGTCTCGCGCACAGATGGAGGACGGGCGTCGTGGTCACTGTTCGACGTGAAAGATTCCCTCAAAATGTCAGACGTTCATATTTAACGCCTGCCATCTTTTTAAAAAGGCTGTAGATTTTGCTAGCCGGCATCATTATGTCGCCACGGAGACGGATTAATGTTATGGAAGCCGGGGGTTTATATGACCTAATAAATCCAGGGGGGTTGTCGCCGCAATCATAAATTATTTTCTCTGTGTTATCGACTTCAATCATAAGAGGATTAAATGAATATGGAAGATGATTATGACTTAATTTAGGTTTTCCACAGGTTTCAATCACCTCATCCATGTCAACGCCTGATCTTAAGATCTGTGTGAGGTCAGGTAAAGACATTTCAATCTGATGAATCTGTGATAGTTTCCTGCTTAGTCCTGATCATTATAGTAAATGGTGTCACAATTACATTTGCAAGGTTCCAAGCAGCAATGGGATTCTTCAGAGGGATTGAATATCATCTCAAAATTCAAGAATAAATCTCCGTAGAGTGAACAATACCAAATATTTAAAGCATAAAGTGGAAGGATCTGCACAAACATCTCATCAGTTACAAATGAGAGGTTTTTTTTAACACAAAGCACTTCACATTTTGTATTTTAAATATGTTCACGTGTGTGTAACTACAGAGATATTAATGTGACAGATACTGAAACACACCTTCCACATGGAGAAGGTCACACACTTTCATCATCTCCCTTTGCGAGAGTTCTTTCCTCTGACATCTCCCGTCAGGAGTTTGACATTTTTTAAGGAACACATTTGCTGCTATCCAACTTTTTTTTTGAAGGTCACGTCAAGAGCGACCAACATACAGTCAAAACGGAAGCATTCAAAAATAAAATCCAACAGCTCTAACTTCCCGCTCGCCATTTTGGCACAAATGCGTCAAATGCAACTAAAGCGCCCGTGGAATCTTCACAAGCCGTCCTCTCGCCGAGGGAGCGTGTCCGCGGAGAGAGAATCAGGTCAGCGAGCGACGCAGATCAAGGGAGAGAGGACGTGTCCCCGGCCACACGGGGGACGTAATCAGGACGGCTTTGTGCAGGGACTGTGATCCATCTCTGGAGAGCGGCGCAAAACAGGGTTTGAACCTTTGATGTCCCTGCCAATGGGACCATCCGTGCGTTCTCCCTGGTGATGAATGTGTTAATAAGCGTGTGATGACACTGGCCTGACAGTGGGAAACACGACAGATGTTTTCTTAATTCTTTATTTGCCATAGTGGGATTATTGGGGGTGCGGGCCAAGAACATGGAGCTTGCAGGAAAACTGGGGCGGGAGTTCTCATCGGGTGGGTGATGGGAAGTCAGTGTCGTCATGTGACCAGAGAAAATATGTATTTACAGAGAAAATACTAAAATACTGAGTACTAACAAACACATTAAACCCGCGCAGCTATTTTATAGTGTAATATAGACCTTAATATGTATTTATATGCTCATAAACTGAAGACTTGTCAGTGTCTCTCATTTTGTTTGAGCCTTATGCATCATAAAAACTGTTCTTTAAAAATAAAAATGTTATTTGTCGCTGTGTCCTCACAAAGACAGAAGAACAACGAGTGAGAATTAAATGTGGACGAGCAGGTGAATCCTCAGAGTCTCAGAAGTTTCCCTCTTTTTCAGATCATCTTTGTCGTCCAGTCTGAGAAAACACGTGAAGTTTAGTAAGAACAACGAGTGTCCTCACGTCCCAAACATCTACAGAATCCCTCTGTTTACCACCGTCCACGTTTGAGTCATCTCCAATTCCTTCGTAAAACAATCAAAGTATTGTCTCGTGTCTCCACATCAATAACAGGTTTCGCGTTATTGCTCCTGGAGAAACCGACAACGTGACATTTACTTTGAACGATGACGCGTAGTGTTTGTGCGTCTCTGTGCACTCACACATTTTGATGGATGGGACGGCGCGCTGCCGTCTCCGGCTCTGCGGTCGGAGTGTCTCTCCTGAGTCATCGAGCTTCTGAAGGACTCTCTGCGTCGCTCCGCTGCCTCTGTGAGCTCTGCTGTGCTCCATGCACGAGTTTCACAACATTCATAGATAGACGTGTTTTTATCTATCTGTGAATGTTGATGAGAGAACAGCTGCTCCTGTTGTGGCCACTGATGAGAAATGAGAAACTCCTCGATCACTCTCTCCACCCTCTGTTGTTCAATTTGTCTAAAAAACCATTTGAGTAAATATCATATTTGAGTTCAGAAAACATGAATATGCACATTAACATTTAGATTTTCAGCTCTTTAGTGTTTTATTTTGGCGAGTACATGCAGCACACCTGTCTGAACCAACGGGTTGTTCCATTCCTGTGTCAGAGGGGTTCCTGTTCACCTGAAAACACAAAGCTCCATCCTTCTCTTTAACCTCTCTCTCTCTCTCTCTCTCTCTCTCTCTCTCTCTCTCTCTCTCTCTCTCTCTCTCTGTGTTGACAGTAAAACAGATATCCAGCCCCTCTGACAACACAGACAAGCTCACAGACGTGCTGCTGACGCACAGACGGATGCACTTGTAGAGAACACAGACATGTACACTGTCAAGATGTTACGAGTATTACTTGTTTTCAATTGTATTTTGTTTGTTAGTTCGCACAAATACGCAAAAACTACTAAACAGATTCCTGTGATATTATGTTGACGGGTGGAACATAACCCATAAGTTAGTTTTATTTCACCTTCTTTAACATTGTGAGATGTGTTTCATTTTTGCATTGTTTTCTTCGTGGATTGAGAACAATTTATGGAACGTGATGAAAATAACAGGTATATTTACATCCAAATAAATATGGTTTCATGAGGAGACTGTTGGGCCTTGATGGAGTTGTGAGCTCTACTAGTTTTAAAAGGGAATATTTCAGAAATGACAAAGTATAAAAATAATTCCTCGTCTTCACGACACTGAGGTGGAAGGAGATGTTTTAAAAGCACATTAAGATTAAAAATTACCTGAATACAATACGATGCTGTACTTGTTTTAGTCCAGTTTTTCTCTACTTCTACTTCTCGAGTTTAAACTAGTTTATTCAAAGTGAGAAATCTCTGTTGGTTCCAGCCGACGGATGCAGCAGGTTATGAAGTGTGTCACATGCAGCGTGTTCCTTTAAGTGCGTCTCGTGCCTCACAAAAGGCACAGAGTGTTTCATCAAAGTGCATCGCGTCCCGAGTGTTGCAAATTAATATGTTAATGATATGGTAATTATATTATAATTACTACCCTTTCAGTTTCTTCATTTTGTTTTGCAAGAAACCCATTACATCCCGTGGAAAGCGATGCTCGGTGCCCCGTGGTGTATTATGTGCACATAACGAACTCCGTGCACGAAATGCAGCGTGAGACATTTGGGGATTTTCAAACATTACAGCAACGAGACTTCGATCTGAGCAGAGCAGCGAGGAAACGATCACTTTATGGAAAAGGAAACGAAGAGAGTGTTCTGTGTTGTATTTGTGAACACTGTCGCCACAGTTCAGCGACCACACCACCACCACGGGTTCTAACAAAGAGTCGTTATGTGACACGTTCACGGTTCGTCCCCGACGAGTTTAAATGCTCCTGCTTCACGGAGACTTGTCTCCTCGGTCGCCGAGTTCTTTGTCGTTTGGTTTCCAGTGAGATTTGGGTCTTTCCTTCGCCAGAGGCAGTCGCACATTTACAGTTCAAACGACGAGCCGACCGAGCTTCACTGTGATCATAAGGTTTGACCCCCTCTTAAATGAGACCGTTGTCGAGGCTTCGACTTCCTGGAGGAGATTCTCAAAACCAAGATTCGAGCTGATTCTGTAACAACTGAAGATAATATCGTAAAAAGTGAAAACGCTATGTAAAGACTTCCGTTTATATTTAGACCATTTGTAATTCCCAACAGAGAAGAATCAGGATTCAGGGGCACTTACAATACGTTCCTACAAAAACTGCTTCTGAAACAATTTTAAACCATAAATTATACTAACGATCACTTTACTTTGACCTTTTTTACCAAATAGTTGTAGTTTATGGTGCAAAAAAACCAGGACATGAACCCAAACTGGCTTCTTTCCTCCCAGCAGTGTCATTTCTCCATGAAATGCACTTTATCATCTCGTTTATGCTCATTATGATCATGTATGTTGCTTTATTTTAACGACTCAGTGGCTTGTTGTCCGGTTTTGAATTCTTGTGAACACGATATCTAGAGAACAACTTCAGTGACTTTCTTCAAATATGGGAATAAACGCGTTCACTTGGAAAAAACGAGGTCATTGTGACTGAATCCGTTTTTTTGTGGCCTCTCAATTCTGCCTCGAGGGAATTCCGTCACATTTGAACCACGATGAACTGATTCTGCTCCACTGGTCAAAGGTCACAGTGACCTCACGAGTCTGGAAATAACAAGACAGGCAAAAAGGTGCAATTGAAATAATGCTCAATATCACAAAATGTTTTAATTATTGTTTTCCTACTCAAGAGTTGTTGTTTTGGGCCGAAACATTTTTATCACGTCATCAATTTCTTCAACATTTCCCATAAAACGTGATGTCACAGTTTGCAGTTTCGAATATTTTGTCTGGTTTTAAAGAGGATAAACTTGTTAAAGTGTCAATTTTCAGAATCATATCCAAACTGTATCTTGCTGTAAAGTAGTTTCACCTTTGTGATATAAGAGAATCTAATGTGCAGCCTGTTGGTGCACATTGATAAATGATAAATAAAGTCTCAAAAGGGTTTTAAATCATGAAAGAAAACCACGTACATCCACTCAGCCTCAGTGATGAAGACTATAAAGAAAACACATCGAGTGTCTCGGCTCCTCCAAACAAGTGTTTCCAGCCCTTTTGAAGTCTGGAGCAACTCAGGATCTGTTCCTCCTCAAATTCACTCGGATGAATTCTTAATATCCTCCCTCTGTTTATCTCTTACAGTTGACGTGCGTTATTTGTGGCAGACGATTTTGGCTCGGAGGTGCGTTGCTACACACATTGTGCTACAGGAGCCACGCAGTCGGTGAGGATTACTGCATTTCATGGAGAACGTTGCCCCCCCCCCGGGATGTCATTACTTTAAACCCTCCTGCAATTCATCAATTTCTAATTAACATTTGCATACTAGATTGTGGTGGAGGGGACGGGAGAGGTGGTGGGGTGGGGAGGGAGGGGGCCTCATACACATACATTTATGCTAATTAATTGAAATAAAATGAGCCCGGAGCTGTAGATGGGGCGGAGCAATGGAATGCTTCGACACCCAGTGGGCGGGGCGGGCGGGATGCTCGAGTGCTGCCGGCGACGCCCGCTGCATCCAGAGGAACCCGGCTCTCTGGAGACCTGCACCAACGGGTGGAGGGAGCGGAGGTCTCTGTGGTGCAGGGGGTTTGTGTGACTGTGTGTTCTAACGCGTCCTACGTGGTTTACACACACACATCGGCCAGTTGCATTCATATGAACCAGATCTGGATACAGATATTACCTCCAGAGGCGAATTCAACGTCAGACGAAAGCAGCTGGGCCCCAAGATTGGAGGGAAACTACGAGGGGCCAATATGTACTTTGGAGTAAATGTATGTTTGTGTGTTTGTGTTTGTGCTGTCCAGATGTTTTGCGTCGAGGCAGCTTTACGCTCAATGCAGAAGATGACATGTGAGATACAGTGAGGAACACAACCTGTCATTTAAAGGAGCATCTGAGACGAGCGTTCACGTGTCCGTCCGCGATTCTTCATTAAAATCCAATCAGCCGCATTCAGCTGATAAAGAGAGCGGCTGATAATAATCCATAATCCCTCCCCTTAGTTTCATCTCGGGTAACGATTGTCCACCAGAGCAGTGAGATAACTGAGACTGATATTTTCCTTGAATAAACTCGGGAGGATTAGATGTATAGCGTCAGTATCAAACTGCGCTCGTCATTTGCATGTGTGTGTCTGTGTCTGTGTGTGTGTGTTGTGTGTGTCGGAGGAGGAGGAGACAAAGAGACAAGTGAGGTGCAGCGACTTCGCTCTAAGCCAAAGGTTCGTCGAAGCAGACGCTCGACGTCTTCTCGTGTTGTTGCCTCATCCGAGTGGAAATTGGAGTTCGGAGCACGGGCGATGATAAATTTTCTACTTTGTATGCAGATGCAGTAATTTCTGAGTCAAGACTTGCACTCAAGGCAACAAAAGTCTGATGCCACTTGGTTTTATGAAGTAATGGATTATGAAAAAAACGAGCCAGACTCCTCCTCGGCGACAACAGCAGCGAAACCACCAGGTTATTTTTATACAACTGTATAAATGGTCAAAAGGAGAAAAACGTACGGGTGCGATCACACTTCCTGCTCGTTTCCTTTGGCCCAAACTACGGTGCTAGATTCTACTTGGTGTTACATCTTTTTTTTTGTTTTTATTCTCTCTCACTCAGATATTAGACGAACAACCGACTGTAACTGTGGAAACAGGTTTTTGGTGACGGGCCATTCACGCAGGTTTGACAACTCGTCAGCGAGATGTGACTCTGACTTTCAGCCGAACAGGATCAGGGCTGAGACTCTGTGTGTTCGTGCACTAAGTGTGTGCACGCTGTCCAAGCACGAGGATCTGATTGCTCTACTGTGTATTTTTAAAGCTGCACTAATCAGTGTTAGAGCAACAATAGGTCAAATGACTAACATGACGTGTCAGCGATATATTTATCTGGGAGCAGTGTTTCAACTGTTTCCAGCTCATTGGTTTGATTTCATGGTTTTAACTGAGTCGCGCTGATCCCGTCAACAACCGGGAAGCAGCCGGCTGTTTCTCCGTCTTAATAGATTGTATTCAATTTTATTGTCAGTGCACATAATACAAGTACAAGCACATAATACAAGTACAAGCACATAGTACAAGTACAAGCACATAGTACAAGTACAATGAAACGCTCCAATGGATGTTCCTTACCCAGCATCAGATAGCAGACAGAGGCTTCATCCATACTATTACATTGAGTATTAAAACTGTTTTAAAAAATGAGCGTTTTAATTACTGTATATTATTATGTTATACATTATGATGTTATACAAGTATAATGGCTTTAAAGAATCACAGAAATATCCTGATTATGTTAATGTTCAGTTCAGTGTTGGAACTTTATTCACAGTTGGAAGACAACAGTGAAATAAGTAAATAATCACTTGATATAGTCTCTCATAATATATGACACCAGGGGAAATAAATGTTAACTTCATGAGCTGCTGTTTATTTGTGTGAACACATTCAACCAGTGGGTGGAGGGGTTTTCTTTGAGGGAGTTGATGTGTAACAACACCTGAAAACACACACATCACGTAATGGTTCACACCCACTGGCCATGTGTGGCCCGGTGTAAACAGGAAGCTGATCTACTCTGCAGCTGGTTGGATGAGAATAAGAAACAACAGCTTTTCAGGGCAAACAGCTTTTCCAAACCTTTCCTTCTTGGGCTTGAGAGTCGTGTTAGTGTGGTTGTCGCCATGAAAGCTTGGGACTTGCTGGTGAACTTAGTGGAGAGTTTATCAATCACCCTCAACAAGAGCGAGGACAGCAGCTTAATAACCTGATGTGAGACAGTGGAGAACAAATTCCTCACGTTGCCAGAAACACAACTTCAATTAAACACAAATAAACTCGTCCCTGAAAACCGCCCGAGCCTGACAGGTGTTCTTTATAAAATATCGTCCGAACCAGATCCATGACCCGTTGGGTTGAACCAGGTTCGGATCCCAATACACACTTGGATCCTCAATGTGTCTTGGACGTGTTCACACGTGAACAGACCCGTTGTGATCAGATCCCCAGGACAGATGTTAATAATGGTTCAGATCATGTGTCCTCATGTCATTTATGAGTTCCTCTGTCTCTGCTCCACATTAGAATAATCCCCTGATTGTCAGCGGCCCTCTGCGCTGTTGAATACTATCAATCACTTTAACAAGTCACCCACATCGAGGGTCAAGATAATAACATTATTATTAAGCCATTATTGTCAGCTCACTACGTTTAAGGTCACGTTAAACGAGCTCAATAAATTCAGGAGAATACCCGAGGTGACGCCGCCGCGGAGACGTATCAGCATCCCTTTGTTCCGCGGTGCTAACGCGCGCGGTTCAAGGACAACGGGACCTTTTCGTAATAATGCTCCTAAAAACGATTCACCCCCCTTGTACCGTGATGAATCTACTCTCCCTTTGGGATGAAATTACATGTTGCGTGTCAATCTGCGGCGGAGTAATACGCTCCGATTATCAAGCAATGCACCCGAATCTTCGACCATCTCCGAGGAATGCTAATCACTCCTCTATTGGATTTTTTCTGTGACGCCTGCCATTAATCCTCACCGTCGTCTCGTGTGATGAAACCGCGGCTCTCTTTTGAACGTAATTAACTCCCATGATCGCTTTTGAACCTCGCTGCATTGAGTGCTGCGATCGAGAGAAATTACACTGGGCTATTGAGAGTGTTTAATGGACCCACGAGTGTCAATTAATGAAGAGAAGCTTTTCTTTTCATGTCCACTAGCCCAGGTTTTATTAAAATGCACTTGTGCTCAGCCTCAGCTTTTGAAGTGAACAGCCTTCCAAGGTGTTACAGTAACCCACGTCCTGTTGTGATTGGCCCGAGGGTGTCAGACCTCCATCACTCTGACTCCAGACCCAACTCTGCCCCCGGTTTGACTTCAGCGCTTCAGGCAAGGATTCGGTAGAAGAGAACAAACTGTACACTTCCAATCACGTTGGATCACTTCTGGCCCCCGAACAGACATGAATGTGAAGAAATATCTCGTTGACATTTCTCTTATATCTTTTAGGTGCTGAAGCGGCTCCAGGTCGTTACTACGCACGATTAGTCCAACCTCTGATTTGGATTTTATCTCATTTTAAACCACGTATAGATAAAAACAACAAGAGAAATCGTTCTTCTTCTGTGTTGAAACTGATCACACTCTGATGGTGATTTTTCTCAAGCTATTCACAGGCACTGATGTGAATATAGAAGTATAACATATAGAATAACATCTGTTTGGCTTAAGAGAGGGGGGTCGAGCATTTCCTCAACCTGGAGGCGATGACACAACGTCACGTGACAAAGGTTGAAATGACCACAAAACAACCAAAAAATGGAAACGTTACTGAAGTGGTTTCATACCCTAAAAGATTATTGTACGACCTGACATTGGTTAACTTTTCAATTTGGCTCAAAATTTCCATTTGTAAAACATTAGCTGGGTTACGTTTTGTACCAGGCAGCAACTAACTAGCTCATTGTCTGGATCTCAGTATCTGTGCCTCAGGCTGTCATTAAGGTTATTGTAGGTTAAAAAATCATAATCAAATAAAACATCCAAACATATTTGAATCCCTAAACATTCCTCAGGGCAACAGTACCACATCACTGAAGTGTATATTTGCTGTTCTGACGCCGTACAGGTTGTTCTGAGCTGTTTGAAACTGCCACTGTTCTGCTAAATCTCTTCATCTCAGTCTATTTGATCGCTGCTAATGAAGTGAGGTTGAGGGAAAAGAGAAGAAACGGCGCACTGCATCAGTTTGTCCTACAACAGGTCCACTCATTAACCTCACCGCGATAATCCGCTGCAGCGAACCCACAGTCGAGACACTTCACGTGTGCAAACCTGCTGTCAAGCTCCTGTAAAGTGTCTGGTTTTATTTATGGCTCCGGTGATGAGCCCTGACATCACAGCATCTGTGCTGAACAATTATTCCCGCGATCCCCAGAGGAGAATGAGATTATGTCTCCTCCCTCCACGAGCTCTGTGGCTCACAGCTCTCTAATTCAGGGTCTCCAGAGGGAGGCAGGGGCGCCGAACACAGCGCGGCAGCAGATTGTGCTAAATGACAGATTGTTAGATGCCGAACATGAAAGTTACGAAGCTGATCTTTTCTTTCCACTGTACCCAGTGTAATATTCATGCAGTCAGAGCTGTATATGCATGGATACCTATAGATAGATATTGATATCGGTAGCTACAGAGACGGATGGAGGTGTAGGAAGATATAAGCTGTGCTTCAGTTCAGGGGCTGCGTCCTTCAGAGGACCAACTAATGTGTCCTTTCATCCCTGAGAAACAAAGACTCCAATCTCAGGATTCATGGTGCTTCGGTGACAAACCGTTTTTTCAAAGAGATGCTGGCGCCAACGAGACGTCTGATGTGTGGGTATCACCAGACAGCAAACAGTACAGATGTTAGAAAAACAAGGGGCAATAGAACTTTCTTGTCATGTCCAACTTCAGCTTTGTTGCCAGGCAACAGCAATAAGGGGGGGGGGGGTTGAACTGGTGACGCAGATCACAGGAAGCCTCATTTCGGTTCAGCCTCCTCCGTGGACCTGGTAGACCGCGTCCTCCGAAGGATGCAGCCGCGGAACTGTTTTCCAGAACGCTCTTTGGTTCGGGTCTTGTTATTTTCTCTTCTGCACATCTGGACCGTCTCTGTGAAATGATCAGAATTGATTTGGTTTCGTCTCAGCTCGGCACAGCTGCAGCCTCTCTCTGTTGGGATGTTTCCTCGAATGACCACACTGTCGGTCACCGGGCAGCTCTAAACAAGTGGGGGTGAAAGTGTTAATTAAGGTGAAGCTGAGGAGCAACGAGGAGGCAGATGTCAGAGGAGGAGACACTTTGACTGTTTCCCTTCTCAAGCACATTTGTTTTGTTTCCTCCAGGTCACTTCAACTCCGCTGTGTGTAACCACAGTGTTGAATGCACCAGGTAAAACCTGCTGTGAGGACTAAAGTCGACCAACATGGATCTTTGGGAGCTGATATCAATATTATGGAGTAAAACATTCTTATATTATATATATACTGTTGTTATCAAACTTGAAATACCTTTATTTACAGTTTAGCTATTAACTTTATTATAAACTAGTGAGGCTCTAACACAGTCTCCTCATTTAACCACATTTAAATTAAATAAATCTGGATTTTTTTATTGGATCTGCACCAAATTGCACAAACTCGTAAATATCAGTCATGTAAACACGCTGGTTTTCTTGCTCAAGATCCATAAAGTATTAGATAAGAACATTTCTTGGATCCGTGGTAATCCGACAAGTATTTTACGAGTAATCCTGCTAATTAGCAAACTCAAATGAAAACATAAACTCTTTGGCAGAGGAAAGAACTAAATGAAAAGAAAACACAAAGGCATCTAAATATGTAGTTTTAATACATCTTTTATGCACTGTTTATTCTGTACAATGAGTTTTCATATCCGCAAATATAAAAGCAGACGTCTGTCTGTGAAAGTCTCATATTGACCGATTAATCCTCGGGGCTCCGGTGAGGTCGGCTGCCCACTTTCACTCTTGGCACTTGGACTTGAAAGATTTCAGCCAATGAAAAGTTTGTGAACCATATTCAGTGAAGCAAATTAAACATATTCAGATTTACAGCCAAGCTGCTGTGACGGATTATTAATCAGAGGAAAATGTTGTCAATAAAAATCCAATCAGAGATGGTAAATCGTGGCGAGTGGAGTGTTTCGGCGCCGCTGTCACCTCGCAGGTTTTTTAAGGATCTAATGTACGAGAGTGACCTTCAGGGTAAAACACAGGCAGAAACAGAAGTTAGATTATGGTAATCCAGGTTCTCTGGAGATTAGACTGTGGAACCTTGCCAGAGGTGCAGGTCTGTGAAATTCAGGAAATGGAGATTTCTCTCTTACCATGAATACTCAGTCGCTTTTAGCACCAAACCCAACAGAGAAAATCTTGATTTTTGAATTTGTGGCACAGCCAAGAAATCTGACGCCATGAGTGAAGTTAAACATTGAGCAATCTGGATTAGTCGGCTTCTACTTTTGTAGCCCCTGATGCGGTCGGATGCGTTCTAGGGTTCTGATGTGATGGGAGGGGGGGGTCACAGGAACAAAACTGGCAAGCGTTTAACAGATAATTGTTAAATATTCAACAAATCAGTCTTCCAGAGTTTGCCCAGCCTCGAATCAAAAAGCGTGGTGGGCATCTTGAGTAACTGATGCATAGCTAATGACGTGGTGATTAATCGCCTGGCGCTCGACTCGCATAAATGTTGCTGATCCAAAGATGAGAAAGGGAGGGAGGGGTGGGGGTGGGGGGTGACAACAAAGACCCCGCGATGTTCTGTGACGCGTTCAAGGCCACGGTACATTGTCGAGCCATCGCTCATATAAAAGCCGTCTAATTAGAGAAGAAAGGCTCAGTGCCGGGTGTGTTAATAAGTGATGGGTGTTAATTAGGTCCGTCCAGGCATATGGAGATTTGCTCTCTGGATTAGAATCTGAGTGATGACAGAGGGGGAGGGGCCGGCCGGCGGGTCTGGTTCTGCTGGCTCTCGTCGGGGGCACCGGGGCGTCTGTGATGGTCTGTGGTTGGTGTTTGGACAAATACGATTCGGTGAAACCTCCTCCTGGTTTTGCAAAAGTCACAGTTTTGCTGCTCTTGTCAGTGGGGGTGACTGCGTCTGACCGATTCCACCCCCCCGCTCAACAAGTGCCATCCGACAGAGGAAAAGACACAAATTACCGACACCCCCGGTCGCACTAATACCGTCCTTATTTAAATGAGGGTCGACACTTTCCTCATCAGTATGCAAACCACACAAGAGCATCTATTAAATACCAATAATTTTCTGCATCTGAGCGTCCCCCTGATGTGCACGCGATGCCATCATCCCATGCTGTGTGCCTAACTGAGACAGATGGTCCCGACCGGAGAGGCATCGCCACCGGCCGCCCTCGTCTCCCTCGTCTCCCTCGTCTCCCCTAAGAGGCTACCGGAGGAGGCACCGGGCTAATATTAGCCACAGATAAGGACGGAGCGAGGACATTTGGCTTCAGCCAGAGATGTAGGGAAGCCTTCGGTTCAGCTAAATATAGCCTGGAGAGACGGGGGGAGGAGCGCCCCGCTGGCTGGGAGGCTCCACGTCCCTTTTCAGCTCTGAAAAATGAGTCTCCCCAAGTGCACATGATTCAATTGTCGCCGACCCAGGTCAGGATTTAACCCTATTTGTTCCCTACAAATATACAAATACTTTTCAAATCTACCGCAGCTGCAGAATTTGCATGTTTGTGCTGCGCGTTATTTCATTTTAAACCAAATGAAATACATGAAGTGAATTTTTCTTTTCAGAGATACTCTTAATTGGACTTATTCCTGGGTCAGTGGTTTTCTATCCAAAATATATACTACGACATTATTGAACACGTCATTGTCAGGACACAATTTTCCAGATGTTTTCTAATATTGAGACAGTATTTAATGATCATTAAAGGGATGAAATATAACGATAAACAACAACAATAAATGTACTTATTGCTCCGTTATGGTGTTAAGAGGATGGACAACACTCACAAGGTGGAGGAGGGACTAGTGGAAGTTTCTCTTTCTCTTTGAGCATCTTGGCTGATACTAAATATTAATGTGCTGCAGAACTGTATTATTTTGATTCATTTAATGCTCATAATGAGCAGTTAGTCCAAATTGGATCTGCTTCGTGGATTAAGTTGACAGATCAAGTCCCGTCAGCGGCAGGTGAAAAGGCAAATTTCCCAGAGCGGATATAATGGGTTTCAGATTATTGCTATTTTAAATGTTGTTTTTCGGGAAAACTGACACTAACTCTGCTTTAAAGTGAGTGACTCAAGTGAAAGGATGTAATCAGCAGAAAAAGAACCCTGATCTCAATATAGTTTCCCATTAAGACTGTGTTGAGCTGTTGATATTAAAGCTGAGACCCTGATAATTAGAACACATGCCCCTGCATGTTTTTTTTATATTTGTGGCTACGTTGCTCAGCGAATAGTCTGAAAATACAACGTGTCGGGGCTTCGTTCCAATTATGATGAATATGTCAACTCTCTTCAAACATCTCAGCAAACAGCTTATCGTCATGTAGGTCTGTTGATTTGAGCCCATTAACATAGTGTATTTTTGTTTTTATAATATTTAACTAATTTGTTTTGCATCTTATTTAATAGCAGATGAAATGACGTAAAGGTTTTGACCTACAACTGAATTTCAAATATCAATGTTTAATCTGTGTAGAACGAGTATTCTGAGAAACCCCAGACTAAAGTCCTAATAATACAAGAACAAGAGGAAGGTAAAAGATCATAATATTATGAGAAGAAAGTTTGAATATTACAGATGAGTCGTAATATTACAAGTATAAGGTCCAAATATCGTGAGAAAAAAAATCATAATAATGCGAGAGGAAAGACATAATAATACAAGTATAAAATTGTAATATTATGAGAAAAAATCATAATATTACAAGAAGAAATAAAACATTTGCAAATATCCAAGGAGAACCCGCTCTCTGCAGAGTTCCACTCTTCCTGGATCCAGAATCTGGAATATCGTTGTTCCCTCAGAAAATGAATACTCCGCCACAGCGTTGCACGTTTTCCAGTGTTTGAAATTTAAGGGCAGAGAAAACATAAAAAAGACGCAGCATCTGCACTTGTCAGCTGTAATCAGCTCTTCACGATGATATCAAACGCTTCACCCACATGTAATTATGAAGCTTGATATTTCCCTCCGCTTGTTTTCTCCCTCCGCCTGTGTAGTACCTGTCAATCTCAGACTTTTCCTCCAGCGTGTGATTAACGTGTGTTCGTCTTTAAACATCGTTTACACACCTGAGGAGTGTGTTGAGAAGGTGTTTACCCTCGTTGTCAACTCGACGGAGGCAATGTTTGTGTTGAAATAAAGGGGCCGAGGATCAAGATTAGAGTTTAGCATTAAATTGTTATTAAATACAGACGGGGGCAGAATTAAAACGTGGCTTTAGGGTCGAGATCTAAAGCTCTAAGTTTAGTCAGAAGCCTGTAACTCACTGTTTATATATAATTCAGCCCTTCGGTGATGAGATGAGGTTGAAAGTCAGATGTGAATTCACATTTCAAAGGAACGCTCACTTGAAAGCTTCAGTATTAAACATTTACTGTGTTTAGGTTTAGCTGTGAAATGGTTGTCGGCATGAATGTACATTTGATGCGGATTCTAACGACGTCCCAGTTTCTTAGCACAATTAAAATGAATTTTAAAAAATGGACATCCACAGACATTTATCCCACGGTTTTCATTCAGAGGACGATTTGTCAAAAAAATATTTATTCTTTCCAGAACGAGCCCTGAGGGGTTTTTGGTTCTGTCACGTTGATGTGGATAATCCATACAAGGGGAACAAAGATGGACGACATGACAGCTGCCCAAAAGCGAAGCCAGATCATCTTGATCGCCCTCTGCTGGGTGACTGCAGTATCGGCCTTTAAAAGTAAACCTAGTTATGTGCGTTAGCTAGCTGCTAGCACTGTGGCTAGCTGTTTACTTGAACATACATCAATATTATAAGAACTAGCAGAAATAACGTAACATTTGATTTCTTTGTTTGGTTCGTGTCCCATCTGCAAACAAAGAGGGGGCGGGGCTTATCGCCTGTAGTGCAGCCAGCCACCAGGGGGCGATACAGATGTTTTGACTTTACTTTTTGTCGTGTCGTTCATATATGGTTATTACCCTGACAAATTTCAGCAAGTTAAATGAAATAAGTGAAATTTAAATGAGGCTAACTTTCCGATAAGCTGAAAGCAGGATCATTGATGATAAACTAGGACTGAGTGCTTTTGCATCGTGTTGGTTCAGATCACGTTTGATGCTCGGCTGTGGTGCACATATCTGCGGAGGCCTGCACGTCGTCTGCTGGCCCCGTCTTAACCACGCACTCCTACACACACACGCATGCACACATGCCGTCTGCTCGCCGGCTGCTATCATCTGCTGGCACGAACACGCACCAGCCTGTGCCCTCCGGGGTTCTGGAGGCTCGTGGGTGGGAGGGCAGGTTTCCTGGCAGCGCCCCGGGCTCTTCACCCCGTACACCGGCCTGTCTGTCCTCAGACTCCCCTCCTGTCACTTGGAGGACTCTTCTATCGGGTGTCTGTCACCGCTGCCCCCCTGTCTGTCTCTGCAGATAGCTAACACATGTCCAAGTCCGAGTCGCTGAGTGACATGCCATCACGGGGAAGGGTGGGTGGGACGATGTGGCGTGTAACAGGATTACAAGAGAGATGCTAGCTGCTGTGCGCCACTGAAAAACACAGCGGCCTCCTCGGATTACCGATGATGCCGAGAGCCTGTCACTGCTCTCGAGTCAGATCTGCACTGACGGCCTTTCAGGATTGACCGGGATTTACCCAGAGTGAAGCTAATACGTGTTTTTAAAGGGAATCACAAACCCAATGGCTGATTGTCGCCGCCCCCACATGTATGTACGACCTTTTCTGGGTAAAAATACTTCTCATTCATCCACAGTGGATATTTAGCTTTAAAGATGCATGTATAGATATTTATTCTTCTAATATTGTTTCCACTTTCAAAGGAGACATATGATGGTTTTTCAGTTCTGTGTCCTGTGGTTTGTTATGTAGGTTTTTTGTGAATCTAAAAATTCTGCAAAGTTGAACTTAAATTTCCCACGAGTTCAATAAAGTTTCTATCTTTCTATCCATCCATCTAAAAATCCAGATAC
Source organism: Hippoglossus stenolepis (assembly GCF_022539355.2). Taxonomy (NCBI): domain Eukaryota; kingdom Metazoa; phylum Chordata; class Actinopteri; order Pleuronectiformes; family Pleuronectidae; genus Hippoglossus; species Hippoglossus stenolepis. The sequence goes on along the minus strand of NC_061493.1, from coordinate 22,498,327 downwards.
TTCCGTAACAACACAACGCCTTGATTTGCATAATGCACACTTATCGGCTGGTTTGACAACCTTTTCTAGTAATAACACAAATTAAAATGATAAACCTGAATATGAGCTGAATATGTCTCCTTTAAAAGATAAGAAATTGTTCTCCAAAAAAATTCAACACTGTCATAATTGGGTTGATGGTTGTTCGTGAGTCCTCAGCTCCATCAGTGCTGTCGGGTCATTTTTATTAAGAACAAGTCTAATCTCACTTTTTCCCCTGGGGAATGAATGTTATTTTTTTAATATACAAATTCTAAATGGATGTTTGTTTATGCCGCCTGACATCAGGTTTTTCCTTCTGATAAGGAAAAGAGTTTCAACATTTCCCCAATTTAATTAACTTCGTTGTTAGAACTGTCCCCGATATCAGAGGGAAGCTGAACTTCAGTCACTCAGACGCTCATGAAATGTGAAAAGCAAGTTTTTTTTTTAATCACATACCAACAGGAAAAATATATATATATCTGGTCTAAATATCTGGACCATGACAGGAAGTTATAGTTTTTTGTCAGTCATTTTTCAGTTTTATTGTCGACAATGAAGGTTTGAAGAAATCAATCACAATATCTAATAGTTCGTATTGTTTTTCTTATACCAATCGGATAATTTCACACATTTACAAACCCAGAGAGTGGAGAGCAAGAAGACGTTTCCCTCAGTGGATATAAGAGCTGTTGTCTCTGGGTGAAAAGGTGAAGATGCTGCAAATATGCAGAGAAAGAACAAATCTGTTGTTCTTCTTGTATATATTAGCTTTTTCCTGCTGTGGATGGAAATGTGCATCAGTCCTGTGAAATAGAACCGGAACGTTCTCCACAGATGGTTTATTCTAAACATTACTGTCGGATGTAAACAGTCACATCTATTAACGGTTTGCTAGTGAGCGCTGCATCATTCTTTAAAGTTTCCTGAGTTATCAATCATTCCTCTCTCTGGATATTAACTCAAATGTGAGAGCAAAATGTTTTGTCATTGTTGTCTCTGGTGCGGAGGCTTTTTCTTTTTTTACTGGTTTTGACACTCACGCTTTTTTTTAATCATCATTATGTTGATAATCCTCATGGAACCTGTAATTATGTGTTGAATGGATCTTCACCCCCCACCAGGGAAATCAATTAAATCTCAAAGGCTTTTTTGTTTAATTCATGAGATTTTAATTCCACCGGCGAATGAAAACTAATAAAAACTTCCATTCACAGATCAGTCATAGATGTGCAGCGTTTTATCACATTAACCAGCCTCATTTAGAGAACATGTCACTAAGTGCTGATACATCACGGCTCCCTCATCAAATATCACAATCCAGCTTGTCAACACACTCTGTTCACACCATCATTTACATTTCAGGCGTCTAAATCTCGCTGTGAACATGAGAGGAGGTAGATTCTGATCTTGATGTTGTGGATGGGAGCGTTTGCGGTTGCAGGGGTTGAACTCTGCAGGTCACCGGGGTCGCTCCCTCGAACGGAGGCGTGTTTCAAAGCAGCCGATGATCTTCAACAAGTGGAACTCGCGGGTCAGTGTTGCGGCGTCACGCTAGATTAATCCCAGGACTTGACGCGGCGCATTGCCGATGACTGGGGCCGCTTGAATGAAACGTTGAATGAACTCCCATCACTCAGGGCAGGTGGGAGTGAATTCTAATCCAGCCTCGGTGCCGCGCGGTTTACTAATACAGCACTCGGTGTGCAGGGCGCCGAGCGCGCTCGACCCTGCCTGCTGCAGTGAGCAGTGAATAAAGACCAGGATCAAGGCTAAAGTTTGAATCCAGACTCGGAGGTTCTGACCTTGAGGTTGCAAACTCTGTGTGTGCACTTGGCAGGAATAGTAATAACCAGCATGTATATGTGCGTGTGTGTGTGTCGGTTTCACTACCACAATTGTGTTCTACACTTTAATACAACAACTACTGCTTGTTTGAGTAGAAATAATTGGTCTCATCGCTTCAAAAGCCCAGAATCCAAAAGATTCGTATGTTCTGAAGACGTCAGAGCCATTTTTATACCAATTAAGAATAAGACACATAGATCAAGTGTTACGGCAAAACAGTGTTTATAAAATTGGGGGACTTAATTTGTATTTGATTCAACAGAGGGCTGCCGGGACATGAGGGAGAGAGAAAGGGGGTCGACATGGAACAAAGGCCCTGGACTGGATTACACATTCCACAGTTTAACACCTTAGAACCATAAGAGTTGTTGTTGGAGAGTTGGCTCTTGGGTCGAGCAGCAGGAGGAAGGACATGACGTCACACGTTTCTGTTTATATCACATCAACAATGGTGTCGGCTCTTATCTGCAAAAGCTCTCGAAACCTCATTGTCCTTCCAAGTTTATCTTCATCGGCATCTTCGACATGGGTGGCTCCTCTTTCTCCTCCTGAGATGTTTGTGTTCTTCCAGTTTTGCACATGGACTCACTCAGACATTGATCAGGCGGCGATCTTTTAAAGAGAGAGGACAATACTCCGAATAGTGCTGCTGGATATTTGGAGCATCTCAATAAATTTAACTTTCTAAGTGAACAGTGAGTTCGTGTCAGGTCAAGATTCAGCTTCATCTTTCTCTCTCTCATATCTCTTCAGCACTTCAGAGCTCAGCTGTCAGTCTGTAGTGGTTCATAAAGCACAGTCTCGTGGTGAAATCATCTATTAGTCAACAGGGTGGTAAATAGAAAATAAGCTCGTGCAATTTATTCCTATTCAAGTGTTTTATGGTCATAGTTTTCACATATTTCCACAAACCCACAGATGCCAGACAGGATTTAGGTTTCCAGTATATACAACACTTACTCAGTCACTTTCCTTCCTTCCATCCATTAAATCAGTCCATCAATTCAATCAATCAATCAATCAATATGAGGGTAGTGGGGGGAGCTGGAGCCAGTCCTAGCTGACATTGGGTTCGAGTTGGGGAACATCCTGTCTTAGAGAGTCTGAGAAATGTCATCAACACACCCACTCGCTCGCTGTGACACCTCTGGACATTTTCCTGCTGTAATCTCACATATGGTCGTTCTCATATACAGCAAATCCGGAAAAACTTCAGGAGAATGTCCAGACCTCTGTGCATGTTAGAAAGCAGTTAAACTGACCTGCGTGTCTTTAGAAAACCCAGGAACATGCTGACGTCCCTCCCAGTAAGAAGGTCCTGATCATAAACCAGTAAAAATACCTTTTCTTCTAGAAAACAATAAACCCTTTAAGTACAGATCCCATTAGAAACACATCCGTGTTGTTGCGCCTGCAGAGTAAATGTAGTTGTCTCTATATTTACACTGTTGAGCAAAGAAACATATCTCATAAGAAATGTGTGTGTTTTGATAAAACCCGTGACATTTACTTGGCATTTGAATTCACCTCCACACTGTTCTCCTGCCGACGTACAGGAATCAGATTAGACATTTATATTGGATTTAAATCCCCGGATCAGAATTTCCCTCTTGAAACACCTTCGAGTTGAATTCCCATTGACATTTACGTCCGATTGCTATTTCAGATACAGCGGCGTGTTATTTAGATGTCATTTGGATAGCAGGCGTTTCCACTTCCCTCAAAGATCACTGATGAAAATGTTCCCAGCGTCTCTTCTCCGGATGAAAACGTGATCGCCTGTGAAGCTGACACGTCCATTACACGTCATGATGTGACAGTCGGGGAGTCGGTTGTGAGATTGGATCATGTATGTGTATTTAGTGTATTCAGATAGTGATCACATGGGCTCAGTGTGTGTGTGTTTCTGTGTTGTTGCAGATGTTCTTACGCGTCTTTATCTGTTTATGTGTCACAACAAATCGTTATAAAAACATGCTGCGTTCACACGTCCATCACACGTCTGACGGACGGAATCGTCTCCTGGATGAGCGGCAGGTAACAAAACTCCTCTCGTGTTTTACTAAAGACAAATCTTGTGCAGTCCGTCATTTATTACTGTAACTTCTGAATGCTAGATTTTATATTTGACTAGTTTTATTTGCAGAATGATGGAGAGGAAACACTTCATCAGGACATCATTAAAATTGCGCTTTAGAATTATTTCTGTGTGTGCGATTTGTTTATAATTTCGATTGTGTGAAGATTGGTGTTGTGTGGTTTGGTTTCATGTGTTTCTTCTTCTTTTTTTTGGGGGGGGGGCAGTTTGGTTTAATGTTAAGCCCCCTGGGTCCCTTTGTGCCGGGCCCCCAAAGTCTCTTCAAACACTCCTGTAAATTGGATGTTGGTTGGTGCAGTATTTACCTCGGTGGTAGCACCAACAAATGCTAAATTGTACCGACTACTTAAATAAAGTTGAGTTTTAGCTTCACACTTTTCTCTCTATGTCCGTACTAGTCATGCTTCCTCTCTATATTCCCCTAATACTACGAAAAATGTAAACATGACAGGAGATAAGTAACAATAACATAGAAAACTACAGAGTTGTCTTATAATATACTTTATATTTAATGAATATTATAATTTACTCTTATCAATTTTATTTTTGAGAGATTTTCTTCACTAAATGTTGGTTCAAAAATGTGTTTTTGTGTTTTTGTCTTCTTCTGAGCGGTTTCATATCTACAAGTTACACATGTGTGATTTGGAAACGTGAAGAGTATCTAGTATCTAATCTAGTGTCCAATGCTTTTCCACATTCATGGGTTCTGGCTTTTTCAAGCATATCAGACAGAAAATGTTCTATAAATAGCACCGACAGATATGGGGTGTGTCATAATTTCACATCAAGCTAATTTAGTTTTATTTGAGGTGGCTGACGGCTGAGATATGGCTGACGGCTGAGATATGGTTGGGAGGGGCAGTAAGGTGTACACTGCTGATAGTCAGAGGAAGAACGGTCAGTTTTATGATCAGCATATCAATGTTGGGAAACGTGAGAGATGGCTGGGGGGGGTGTAAAAGTCCAAATTAAATCATGAATAGTAATAATAATTTAGTAACAGTGAACTTTGGGTGATGCTTGCTAGCCAGCAGCATGACACTTTCAACTTTTTATAATATTCAGCAGAATATGAATCAATCAATCTCCTGTTATTTGTATAAAGCCCTTTTTCACATATCACAATTTGCCTCATGGGGTAACAAAAACAAGCAGAATTAAAATTACTCCAGAATACGTACATTTTCCCCACTTTCTAATTTTCTGCAAATATTGGTATGAATTTGAGCATGTTAAAGCCCTCGAAAAGCCAATTCATTTGCCTGAAAATAATTTTTAAAAAAAATTATAATAATAATCCTTACAATTTCAATAGGGCCTCCCACTCTGTTCGGTGCTCGGGCCCTAAATATGTTTGTTAATTGAGTTAAAAGAGACGATGCACATGAATGAACATGCACTTTGCCTTCGGTTCATGTCTGAATCAACTTATCAAAGTCGTGTTTTCATGGTAACCTTTAGTTTCCCACTCTACACCGAGGACGTTAAACCATCTCTATTTCACAAACTTCAAGTTTTCCAGTTTGAAAACTCAGCAGCTTCACAGCGTATCTTGAACCCGACCAGTGATGGACGAGCACCCAGGGGACAAACCCAATAAATTAGCGGCGCAGCAGCCTAATCATGTTAGCGATAGCCACGGACATCTGGTAAACACTTCAGCTGGAACCATGCAAACGAACTCTGGCATAATGGACGGCCAATTATGTATTTGACGGATGGGGCGAGCGGACGAGGAGTTTGGTGCATTTCTGTGTCTGTGAGGGAGACGACGTGTGTGTCTGGATTTTTTTTATTAAAGAAAACCTACTGCGATGCTTTTATGTCGTGTTTGTGGGGGTTGTTCATCGATGTGAAGTGGAGTCCAGAGGTCGGAGTGAATAGGAAAAGGACTTATGGACGGTATTGTTTGTTTATATATACATATACGCACTTACTGTACATGCTTTGTGTGCTTGTGCATGTAAACAAAGGATGTGTGTGTGTGTGTGTGTGCGTCTTCATTTCTGTGCACAACCAGACCACATTTATATTCATATATGAATCTTTGCTGCTGCAGACGTGTTATTCTGTGTTTCTTTCCATGTGCGTTCACATTTCTCACATGCATGTCAGTATTTATGCAAATGTCCGTGCTTATGTATATTTAATGTGTTTATCTACACGTTTATTTCCCTGTGTGTGTGTGTGCGTGTGTGTTTTTTTACATGCGTGTGCACATGTGCATGCACCCCCCCTGCGGACTCCTCATCTGTGCGTGACAGCGTGACAGATTTACATTACAGAGCTCACCTGTTGGCGCGCAGGGGGGGGCAAAAAAGATAACTATCCATATTGCCATGGTAACTGCCTCCCTGCTGTTCCCGGAGATCCACAGTGCCACAATCCAAAGGTGTGTGTGTGTGTGAAGGGGGGGGGCTGCTGTTGCTCGTGGGGGTTGGATGTTCTCTTCCAGAGGAAAAGTCGGTGACATGGCGGGTAGGTGACAGGGATTACAGCCTCAGCCGGTGGTAAATAATACGGCCATGCTGCTCGTCCCTGTGCACAGAAGCCTTTTATATTTCCGAGTTGTTGCCTAGGAAACTAGAAGCAGAGAGTGGCCCTAATTTTCGTGTTGGACTCCGTGAGACAGACATGTCGAGCTGTTCATGTATGTGATGGATGCAGCTCGTGCTGCATAAACATACTTGGAATATGCACGATGTTTTATCCCGAATTAACTCTGTCTTTTGTCCGCAGCTTTCCACAGAGAAGGTCAGAGGTCGGCGGGCTGATTCAGCTGGATGGAAGATTGCCAATTACACTCGTAGTGGTTTTTCCCTCCTCGCTGCAGTCGGCTGCTTCTGAGACTTCATTCTTATTTTCGATCATTTCTTGTTTTGACACCAAATGATTTTTGGCGTCTGGCCAAAATCCTGTTTACATGTGAATCAATTTGAAGTGAATAAACTCGAACTAACATAACGTGCAGATTTTTGTTTTTGCCCGAGGAAGGTGCAGTTTCAGTCCAATAAGATTTTCCTTGACTGACTAAACATTTATCACATTTTTGTCCAAGAAAGTCAAAGAAAATCCTGACGGAAACATGACGGCGTAATTTCCTTTTCAGACGAGTCAATCTGTCGCCCAGTGTCTGATCCTCCATATTCAATAATTCATCTGCTGTACACTCATTAACAAACGACCTTGGAGTTGTGGAAGTTACTCAGCGTCCATCACACGACTTTCCCGATTGGTTTGTTTTCAGCACGACCAGATTAAATAAACGATTCTACCCCCACGTTGTTGGTCAACTCTATATTTGGCCGTGACAACATTAATAAAAACCTTTCACTCTGTCTCTTCCTCCCTTAGTTCTCACAGGCTCGGTGTCTTTCTGTCCCTCGTCCTGCGTCTTTCTCTCGGCCCCTCTGTCATGTGGTGGACAATAAATCAATAGTGTATCATTGAAGGAGACGTCTGTGGGAAAGTGGGGGAATAGGAGACATCATGGATGAGAGAGAAGAGAGAGACCAGCAAATGAAGTCTGTCGCTCTCTCTGTCTCCCACGAGGTTTCTTTGTCTATATATATATGTGTGTGTGTGTGTGTGTGTGTGTGTGTGTGTTTCTGGGAGGGTGAACCATAAACAGCCACAATAGAGAAAGATGAGATACTTTTTTTTTAGTGCTGTGTGTGCATGTGTTTGTCAGTGTGTGTGTGTGTGTGTGAGAGACTCTGTTATGATGTGAGCCCAAACTGTCAAACTGAGAGATGAGTTAAATATTTCACTGCGTGTGTGTGTGTGTGTGTGTGTGTGTGTGTGTGTGTGTGTGTGATGCCATGATAAAAAGAAAGTACTGTCACACGATGCACACACATGACGCCGTGTTTTGTCCACTCGATATCTCAGTCTCTGTTATTTTGTCTCTTTGATGGAAGGTGCACTTCATTCATAATGTATCATGAAGGCGAGTGCATATAAAACATCAACCGTCAAATTCCAGACATTACAGAGCCTGGCATCGGTCCCACCAGCACCGCCCGGGGCAGCTGCACACACCCACACACACACACACACACACACACACACACACACACACACGTATGCACACATGCATGTGAGCACAACCACATGGGAGTAAACCAAAGCACTTGTATTCAAATATTGATCTGCAGGCTTCTGTTTCCAAATCAGACACACTTATGAAATTCACTTAGAAATGTACTTCAAAGACGGCCAGTGTCCAAGGGTGACTGTCTGCAGCCAGCAGTGTGTGTGTGTGTGTGTGTGTGTGTGTGTGTGTGTGTGTACTTGTGCTATTAAGGGTAATTTATGATGCCTTTACTTTATTCTTTATTCTTTATTCTCTTGATAGGAGATTCTATCATTTACGATGTAACGTCCCTGTGCCCATGTGAAGGAACATCAGTTTCCTTCCATCTCGCAAAGTCTCTCCTCAAAAAGTTCTGTCATTGTTACATGTTCCTTCCTCGTGTCCTGTGGTCGTCTTGTTTGAACTATTGGCTTCACCGCTCCGTTTGATCTGGATCCATCAGAAAGACATGCACAAATATAGATGAAATGGAAATGGAGGACGGACAGAAGGCTCCGCCCGTTTCCCTGATCGTATCTAACGTTGAGCATAAATTAGCCTTCAGACCTCAAAGAGTGAGGACAAGTGGGGACACTTTAGCATGCTCAGCTAAATATAACACAAACAAGGTCATGTGATGAACTGAATCATTAGCTGGGCTTCCAGGTTCACGTGCTGCTGGTTATTAGGTTTGAGGAAATTTACACTCTTTACAACTGCAGCCAGACCTGCTTGCATTTGCCAAAGTCACTCATTATTCCTGATCCTGAAATCCCTCTCTGTCGTAAAAACACATTATATATAAAACACAATGCTAATAAAGCATAGGTCTAATCTCTGTTCGCTTCATTTAACCCCCAGCTTATTGCCGACAACAATAGACGTCTGCTCTTGTTTACTTACATGTGATGTTCATGACCCAACTTTCAAAGAGCAAAGTGCAGATTCTAACAGTAAACCTGCAGCTGTTGTTACTGTAAACTAAAAGTGCAATGAAAGAACTGAAAGCTTTGCAGACGTTGTTCCTCCGACTGGGATTTAACCATTAATGGTTTCAAGTCAAAGTTTTATTTACAACATCATAAACTTTTATATATCATCCGTCAACTATTTTTTATAGTTGGAGTGGGGGTAATGGCCTCCTGAGCAGAGAATGAGGTCATACTCGCCGTAATCCGAGTTTCTCTGTAAAGGTTTTTGTAGCCCGTCCAATCTCGCGTGTACGTTAGTGCATGTGCTTGTTAGTGCACGTGAGTCCCTCCTCGTGCACATAAAGCAAGATGGCAGTGATGTGAGCATTGTAGCAACATTGGCGGCGGAGCTGGCAGGTTCTCCCAGTGTCTGAACTGGTTTCCTTCAGTCCAAAGACATTCAGAGCAGGACTCTGGAGACTCTTGTTGTCTCTAAATGTCCCTGCGATTGGCTGCCGACCTGTTTCGCCCATAGTCCGCTGGGATTGGCTCCACCCCCCCCCCACGACTCTCAAAAGGATAAACGGCACAGATAATGGATGGATAATGACAACATCTGCTCTTCGAGTGGGTTTAAACTCACGCATTCGCTTGAGGACATTGTTTTCTGCACGATTCATACCACCAGCGCGCTGACACTCATGCACCAGCACACACAGACAAATTCCCCTTGCCTACAATAGATCCTCTGTTTAATCAATACTGCCAGGCAACGAGTGAGCAGGCAACAAGAACAACAGTTTAACAAATATTAAGTCAGACAACCAACATTCAGCAACGCGAATTGATGACGACTATTACCAGAGTCGTAAAAGACATCTGGTAACGAAGATTTGTCCGAAGGCAACCGAAGGAATCGGGCTTCAGAGCCGTTTGCATTTCATTCCATTTGCATGAATTCAGTCCAGATCAACGACTTCCAATAAATAAGAAGTTTAAATTCAGTAGTTATCGGATTAAAGATCAGACTGAGAGAGAGCGAGTGATGTAAACTTTAGCTCTAGATGAGGCAGATTTCCATGTATGGTGCTAAGCTGCTTATCTCATAGTAACACATGCTTAAAAATGTTGGTATCTTTTGAGCATGTGGCGAACATGTGTTTTTCTGTATGTTCACGCCCACACACAAGCCGACCTGTTTGCATACGATGCATCGACGTATAGATTCGTGAGCGTTTTCATGCGGCTCCACTTCCTAAACTCCCTCAATGAAGAGGGTGAACAGCTGCTTGTGTGTGTGTGTGTGTGTGTGTGTGTGTGTGTGTGTGTGATTACAATTTACACTCACTGATTGGCCTGTAAACAATCGTCTGGCCTGACCAAATAATCAATATGATGGAGTGACAGTGTCTCTACTTTCTGAACGAGTCAGTCTCTGTTTGTTTCGGCCTCGGGAACCAACAGATAACTCGGTTTATTAGTCGTCCCCCTCGTTTCCAGCTCAGCACGATTTGACCAGGAGGAGGTTTTTAGAGATAAAGTCAGAAGTGACTGCGCTGAAGAGGTTTCATATAAAGAACCTGTACACAGAGATGCTGCTTCTTCATATGTCAAAGTCAAACTCCGGGAAATATCTGCCCCAGCTGTTATTTATGTGTAGCTTATTACGTGCTAACACGCTAAATTAAGACGGTGAACACGGTAAATAATATCTCTGATAAACATTGGTGGGGATCTTAGTATTTGGCGTCTTGAACAGAAGTAGAACTGAAAATGTTTTTGATTTCAGTTGTTTATTTTAGGGTTTTTCTATTTTTGATAAATATCATGACCCCCGTGTGTTTGTAAAGTGCCAATAAAGTGATGCAGGAATAAATTGTGAATATCTGTTCTTGTCTTTTGTCGTCGCGACGTCATTTTTAATTAATTTTCTGGGCTAAAGTTGGAGGTCTCTTCAAAGGACGTCTGGATCTGTTGACTGAGATAGTTTCCTAGAGTTGTTGGTGCTTTCTAAGAACCCCCACCTCCTCCTCCTCATCCTCCTCCTCCTCCCTCTGCCTTCAGATTCCTTTCAGACCGAGGTGTCACATGATTGATAGTAGTCTCTGTCCACCCCCACGAGCCTCACCTCCGTTTTCCATCATGTACATACCCACCTCACGGGACTGCAACAGGGCGTTCGGTCCTCCGATCCCCTTTTAATTAGAAAACGGAGAAACGGAGGAGATTGCTCAAGACTCTAACGCAAACCAGCTTGTTTCCCGGACGGTATTAGAACCGGCTGTGGTGGTGAAATGATCCATATTGTGTCCCAGTTTGTTTCTAATCCATTCGTTTCCAGTGTTAGTTCGGTTTAAACGGCCTGGTGGAGTGATTGTTTGTGTTGGAAGTAAATCTGCTGGAAGAATCTGTATTTCCATACATTTGTGGGACAAATATAAACGCTCGCAGATTAAACGACTTGTTAAGATGGATTTCTTTTTCTTCTGCCGTGTGGTGGCGAGCTGATTTCAGACCCCGTCTCCTGGAGGAGAACAAATCGGCTCCTTCATGGCCCAGTGAACCATCGACTCGGTAACCAGCAGAGTCCGTCAGATAGAAAAGATGCATGGCGCTTTAAGCCATCGCAGGGGCCTCCGCTCTCCAGCCCTCCTCCCCCTTCCTCCGCTTTCCATTCCTCCTGCACTGGGCTCGCAAACCGCTGCTCCATGACACCGGGCATCACACACAGAATAAAAATGAGGTGAGGCGGCTGGAAAATTGAACATGTTGTCAGGCCGCAATTGCTGTTTTCGGTGATTTAGGAACTGTAGGTCGCTCTCGATTAGGGTCATTTATTTTGGGTAATGTAAATACAGCGATCGTGGGGTTGGTCATGTGAAGAAGGGGAATGTTTGCTGAGGTTACTGGTAATGGGAGTGTTACGGTGAGGTATTATGGTGGTCAGTGGGTTTTCCTGTATCTGCACACAGGGAGGATTATTACTCTATAGTACTTTGATATATAACCATATATACAGGTGATAAATAATGTTCACATCTGACATTTTGTAAAGTAAATCATGAAGTTTATTACGAGAAATCGTATCTGTTATTTTCGTTTCTACTTGGCGCAGTAAAGTACAGATACTTTATACATTCGGTTCTCCGTGGCTTGGACGGTGTGGAGGTTCTGCTCCATGATGTCACAGCTGCTTCCATCTCCTGTTCTACCACATCCCAGAGGTTCTGCTGGTCCAGAGTCTGTTTATAAAGATAGACGACACGACAGCTCCCAAAAAAGTGAAGCCAAAATGTACTGATGCTATAAAAAACATCATGATTGACAACTGAGTCTGACTCGTGATGTGTTTTGACACTGCACATTAATTAACCTGCATTCTCCAGTCCAACATGTAAATGTACCAGATTGAGTCACACAGGCTTGTTTTCAGCTGCAGCTCCTGGCAGGTTGATGGTAAAAAATCCTACAAGTGACAAATAGACATGTGAATCCAAACAGAGAGACTCTGGCTCTGAATGGCAAAATGGCAGCGTCCATATCTGGGACATTTTGGCTTCACTTCTGGACAGTTGGAGACAGTGGCGCTACGTCATCCATCTTTATATGAGATGGATGGAAAGGTCACTGAACTCACATTCATGACACCAGCTCTCGACGACTTCTGCTTTGCGACATGAAGCATTACCCTGCTGGGAGCGACCAGTAGAAGATTGTAAACTGAGGCACGTGGTCGGCAGCAACATGCACAGAGGCTGTGGTGTTCAAACCCTGATTGATTGGTATGAACGGGCCCTGAAGTCTGCCAAATGCTGGCCCCGCCATCTGCCTGCCTCGCCACAGACTCATCAGACCAGGACTTGTTTCTCCACTCTTCAGCTCGCCAGTTTTGGAGAGTCCGTGCCCACCGCAGCCTCCGATTTCTGTTCCTGGCCGAGTGGAGAGCGACCTGTTGTCGCCCGTTGGGTTTGACGCGTCGTGCATTCAGAGATTCCTCTTCACCTCATTTATAAACAGTGGTCATCTGAGTAAGTGGTGTTTCTATCAACCCCGACCAGGCTGCTCGTTCTCCTCTGAGAACCACTCTCATCAAGGCTCATCCGCCGAACTTGCAGCAGAGTCTATCTGCGTGGTTTTTAGTCACGGCTCTGCTGCCACGTGATTCGTTGATTGGTCGATTAAGCCAATCAGCAGGTGCACGTGTCTCCCTACTCACACAGGAGTCAGATCTTTCCTTATTCACTACCTCTGGATCAGAGACAAACTTGACAGAATAAGTCTGGTGTATAAAGGTGCAGGAGAAATATCAGCCCCTTCATCTGCAGAGCTGCTTTTCTTCGCCTGCAGCTCTGCCACAAATGAAAACAAATATCAGGAGATTATCTTAATACGATGGCTGGAATGCGAGCGGCTTACACGCAATCTTTGATCTCTGCTTTGTGTCGTCGCCTCGGTTTAACAGGAGAAAAAATAAATGACTGTTCAAAAGCTTGTTTTCCAGATACAAGGAATCAAACACGGGAGGCTGGATGTTCACTCACAGCATGTGGGTTCGCTACAGATGTGGAAAATCACACGTTTTCCCTCAGTTTAATACCAAATTTCACTCAAACAGATTCTTACCATACAAAAGTCATTCATAATAAGTCATATTAGGTCATATATGTCATATTATTCAGTCACAGAAGTGATGACAAGAAGAGGTTTCCAGTGTTGCCTGATGCTAGTAAAAATGCTAAGCTAATGTCAACCAACAGCAAGGGAAAACATAACTTCTATGGTGAAGGCAACAAAATACTTCCTACAACAGTTTAGACCACGAACATCCTGTAATGTGTGTGTGTGTGTGTGTGTGTGTGTGTGTGGTGATTTGTGGTGAGAGTTTGCTGGTGTGTAAATGTCTTTGTTTGAGGTAAATCACCTCGACACACCAGGAGGTAACGTTCTGTAGGAATGTGTAATAAAACTCGCTCTCTTACTCACTAATTAACTTCTCAGGTCGTAAGAAGGCAGCCGAGGCGAACTCGCCGCTCCGAGTCGACCTTTGACCTCCCTGATGGCCGCTGCGCTGTAATTGCTGCGTCAGCTTCTCGGGCCGGTAGGAACACGTTTGAAAAAAAGGAAAAGGTGATGTTTTATCTGTCCAACACACCTCTCTCTCGCACCTAACACTGTAATTACGCTTTAACACACACACACACACACACACACACACACACACACACACACACACACACACACACACACTTAAGTAGTAGCTTATTAGCTTATTAACAGAAAGAAAATCGTCATAAAAGTATTGTTTGTCCTAAAAAAAGACAAGTTGATAAATTGGTAACTTCAGGCTTTCCCTCTTTCTCTGTTTGTATTGTCACAGTAAGTTTTAAGTAAGAGTGTAAATTACTATATTACTTTTTTTTCATTGTCCTGAGACATTATAACTCCAACTATAAGGTTCCATTTCCCAAAAACCAATACACGAGCAACACTTCATTGTGCCACCTCTCTCAAACACACACACACAAACACACACACACACAGACAGACACACACGTCTCCCCTGACGAGCAGCTCTTCGTATCACTTGACAAAGTATCAGGGTTTTCTAGGAGTGTCAGATTTTGGCACTTGCACTTAAGCCTTCCCGCGGAGCCGCTCAGTGCCAAGCAAGGGCTTAGGCTAAATCGAAGAGGACGGTGCCAAGAGAGAGAGAGAGAGAGAGAGAGGGAGAGAGAGAGAGAGAGAGAGAGAGAGAGAGAGAGAGAGAGAGAGAGAGAGAGAGAGAGAGAGAGAGAGGGGGAACCGGGGGAAATCTCAAGCGTCTGTCCCTAAAAATACGCGAGGAAAACATCATTCTGTGCAGAAACGTGTGAAGAGTGCGACTGGTGTTATTTTACATTTAAGAGCCTGATCTGGAAACTGTAAGAGGATCAAAATCTCAGCCAAGTACTTTGTAAGGGACAACTTTGCATGCCAGTATTAAAAAAAAAGTTTTGTAGGATATAGTCCGTATTTTAACACTTTTAACACTTTAATATAAAAATATATATATATCTGCTGAAGCAGTGTATGGATGGAGGCACTGGAATAACTCTTAAACACCTCAAATTGTATTAATATACAAAGTACATTTACTTAGTTACTGTACATTTTTCTTGCATCTGTACTTTACTTAAGTAGTTTTATTTTCAGGTACCTTCAACTTTGACTCTAACGCTTCATTTTCACTATGCATTGCGTTCACATTTTTTGTACTTAATTGTGAAAAGGTGGAGGAAGAAATAGTTAATATGAGGTCATGTAAATTCCTTCAGCTGAGTGTCTGTGCGTTGAACCTGCTTTTGCTGACTCTGTTGCGTAAATCTACTTCACTACTCGACGTGATCTGATAACTTCTGACTCACTGTAATGTTGCTGTTGTTGGATGGAAACCGCGAACATGTGGGGCGACTGAGTAATGAAGCTCAAATCCTCCTGACAGGCAGAGAAGGTTTGACTCCCGGCCGTCAGATATGACTCAGCAGCTAATGTTACGGATCTTGAGATACGACTCAAGTTGATAAAAATCTGATTTTTTTACATACGGCCTTGAAATTCCATTATTTATTCTTGGAAAGGTTGATGGTTTTCAGTGGGTCAAAGACCTTTAGAGATGATACTAATACTCAGTGTCAGAACTGGATATAAAGCTGCAACATGCGGAGGAACACAACAGCTGCTTGGATGCATTTATTCACCAAAATCTGAGAAAAGGGCAAAATATGTTTAATAAAAAGCAAACATCTTGTGCAGGGAGTCAGTGAAGCTGTGTTCTAAGTCATTGCTTCATCCTTCAGGCTGCGTTTGATGACCACTTGGGTCAAGGTGGCAGAACTAGGCCGTCCCATCTCCAAGGGTCCTTCAAACGCAGCTGACAAATGCGTCGTTGCATCATTTCATTCCTGATTAACGAAGGATTAAGCGGAGGGGGGTCAACGTATCCCAGGATTCATTGCATGCTGGTGCTGAAGCTAACGAGCTATTTCTGCGGTAGCACAGCTGATCAAAGCAGCAAGTGATGTAACGGCAATGGCGTCACAAGCCTGTGACCCACATAGGAAATCCTCTGTAGGTCAGAACGTCTCATTTTCGCGTTTGTCTCGCTCAGAAGCCCCGAGTCCTCTGAAGGACGCGGCCCCTGAAAGGAGACACGACCGGAGAGTGAGCAACGCGAGGAGCCGCTTCACACCGTCACAGAGGTGCCGTCGATCAGGCGTCAGCGAGTGGCAACGAGAACACGAAGACATAGAGCCGCGGTGACATTACGGCTGCTGCAAACCATTCCTGCATTTTAGATGCAAGCTGCTGCGGCTGCAACAGTAAACCAGCTGACAGGGCTCTTCCCTGTTCTTTACCCTTGTGATGTATTGTTCTTGTTATTTATCACTGTTACAGGCTCCTTCTAGTTGGAGTTCATGAATAATATATTTTTTATATTTTTTTGTTTGTTTTCAGGAAGAAACTTAACCACATTAAAAGTTAAACCACTTGTAAATGTGAGCCCGGGAGTATTTGTAGCTTTGTCATTATTATAAAGAACATTTTAAAGAAATGAAACATTATGATTTACAGTCAGTGGTGTATGAGAATAATGTTTCCTTGGCCACTAGAACTAAAACGTTTTTTCAAAATTACTGTTGCACATTATTAGTTTTCTATGAAGTTTACATTTATTTAAAATTATGAGTATTTCCCAGGCAATAGAAACTGTGTGTGTATATATGTCCTGAACATTTCTTTATGATTATGTATAAAGGATCATTTAATGAACTATCAAAGACGTTCAGTGACAGACGATGTGACACCTGAAACTTCTTCTGGCTCCTAATGAGCAAACTGAAAAACACCTTCCTGTTTAAATATTCAGTGGCGACACCATATGGTTGAATTTGACAACATGTGGCTTCTCGAGAATATGACTGATGATTAAACGTATTGTTATCTCCATCAATCTAAATAAAAAACTATTGGGCCCATATACCCATGATGCACCAGCCGAGACGAGCGGGGGTTCCTCATTACCTCCACAGCTGGACCGTGATCATCACATTGTCCTGTTTCGAATCTCCACCTCGATAATGACAGCAATTATCACAATTCAAGGCATTTTGGCCACTGTTGTCCATTTCAATAGAAGCTCATCATTAGGCCCATTGGGACAATAAAGAGCCTGCAGAGCCAGACTGCACGAGAGTGTGTGTGTGTGTGTGTGTGTGTGTGTGTGTGTGTGTGTGTGTGTGTGTGTGTGTGTTTGGGGAGATCTTATCAGTCATACCATGACCTAGTGTTGAGTTGCAATATGTTTTCAGAAAGTGTGAATTTCGTGTGTACTTCTGCAGGAATCTACATATATGAGTGTGTGTGTGTGTGTGTGTGTGTGTGTGTGTGTGTGTGTGTGTGTGTGTAGGGGAGCTTTAGAAACAGCTGAATGGAGCAGGACTCATATTAATGCATGTGATTGTGATGACGTGATCTTTGCGATGTGGTGGTTATTCATGCATGTGTGTCTCTACACCAGTCGTGGCACGTGTGTTGTTCTTTGTGTAAATATAGTTGTGTTTGTTTGCGTTGTAGAGTCTTGAGGTTTGTGTGGATCTGAACGACGATGATTTCTTCCATGATAATTATAAGGAACATTCAAACTCACCTTAAAACTATTTTCTATATAATTAGATTTCTTGGAAAGTTGTGATAGTTTAATATGTTGAATCATTGATTGTATTGTTTGCAAATATCACCTGTCAGAGTCCGTCACTGTAGTTTTCCACTGTTTCATGTTTGTGTGACCTGAAATCATCTGGATGCATTTGAATGCAGGAGGCAGCTCTTACTGCAGAGAGTGGACGAGGCACAGACAGTCTCCCAGCCGTCCAGGACATTTACCACAAGCTGTGTCTGCAGAAGACACACAACATCATCACGGAGAACAACACACACCATCATCAAAGGACGAACAACACACCATCCTCACTGAGAACAGGCATCCAGCACGCAGACTGTTCCCTCTGTTCCCATCAGGTGCAGGAGCAGGGCTGCACCGGCCTGAAGAACAGTTTCTACCATCAGGTTCCTAAACTCACAGTGAACTCTCGACTAACAACCTCTGACATCTGGTTTCCTGCCTGTTTGCACTTTAGTTGGAAATAACTTGATACACACACGGTGCAATAACTATTCACACACACACACACACAGTTAAAGTAGTTACTTCATTTGCACCTTACACATGTACAGATAAAACTTGAAACTTGAGATGCACGTGCATAGTAACAGGCTGTAAAACCCAGAGTTAGCCAGTAGCTGCTGTTGCTCTCAGCCCACCTCAGCAGGCTAATGGATCACTGTCACTGCCTCCTGTAATTACTGTGATATGACTGTGTCATTACGGAAATACCGCCCCTCCTCCATCATTCCACAGCCATTAGATGCACGCGTGTGCACGTGAGTGGGCGTGCGCTGCTCGAGCGTGCACGTGTGCACTGGCGGTGTGTATCTCTGTGTGTTTGTGCAGAGCAGGGGGATGTAAAGATGGTTTGTTAGGTTAATACAAACCTCTCAGTTCTCTAACTTCTGTTCCAGCATCTCAACCATCGACTGAATATCAAAGACGGACGACGTGACGGCTCCGCAAAGTGAAGTCAAAGCCTCTTGATCCCCCCCTAGTGGCTGGCTGCAGTGCAGGTCATCAATCCAGCCTCCTCCTTGAGATTAGTTATTCTGAATCTTGTTCCAGCTGCACATGCTAATTGGATTTTTCGCATTTCAAAGTGCTTTGGTTTCCTGTTTGTTGTTGAAGTGCTCACTTGTTTATTCACAGGACCTCTCGCCGCTCACCAGGTATTTTCTCACACAGTTCCTCACCTTTTGTTCTGATGATTCAAACAGGAGAAGAGGAAGCGTTTCCACCGACGGTCACGTAACATTGTTTACGAGGAAATCGCTGTGTTCCAGTGTGTCACTGGCGTGTTGCACATATGACAAAGATCTTGATGCTATTTATGAAAAACACAACCTGTGACTGAACCTTTAAAATCCCCCTCAGCACATTGAGAATTCAATACGTCTCAGAATTTGCCTCGACGCAAAAACACACTCCCTATAATTAATGGACACAATCTGGCAATAGAGTGATTTATTGGGCTGTTATTGGCCGTTTTATTAAATCCTGATTAATGGCTTTGAATTAAAAGCACTTTGCATGAAAATAGAAAAATATGAAAATATCAGCAGCGTTGATAGAGAATAAAACAGTTCAGATCCGTTATCATAACACAAACACGCACCAGGTTCTGTTCTCGCTCCACAATTTGCGTCACCAGCATGTACTTTGCCACCGAGGCTATTTCCGTCACGCTTGGCAGTGTTATGAGTGTGTTGTGCTGCCAAAGATCTTGTGTGGTTTTTTTTTCATTGTCTCCACTCATACGAGTGCAGGAGAGAATCTGGAGATCAAATCTAGAATCTCAATGAGAAAAGTCACATTTGAAGACTGAGTGGAAACTTGAGAGTGTGTTATTATCTCTGGATTTTGAAACACAAACTGTTTCTGATGTGGCGTGTCTCCTCGCTCGCTGCCAGACCCGCGCTCGCTGCTCATTGGCTGATCTCTTACTGTTTCCGTGTCACTCAATCACGCCCGGCTTTGCCTCCCTCGCTCCCTCGCTCCCTCATCCCCCGTGTTTACAATCACGACCTCACACACGTCGTATTTGTCTTCCTCTCAGCGTGCGATCCCTCCCTTTGTGTGGTTGTGTTCCAGCGGATTAATGTAGCTCAGCGTTTCCCAATATGTTACAGAATCTCACAGATTAAAGCCATTTGTCAGGCTTTGATTTAGCGGAGTCGAACCGATAGTAAGTGCTCGATTTTCTCACGAAGGAGGCGACGGATTCAAACAGCGGCTTGGTGTATTGTAGGAGCTTCAGTAGGTTCCTGATGACGTCGGAAATTCCAGTGGAATTAACTTTTATGGAGCAGCTGCTGACCTGTCAGTTCGTGACTGCTCCTGTTCCTGAGCTTCTCAGGCTCGATGCATCCAAACTCTTCTCATCTCCACAACTCACGTTTTCTTTGATTTAGACATCGAGAAGATGGACTTTTGTACTTTGCCTTTTAGTTTGGTCCATGTCCCATCCTCTTACATGGAGGAGGAGGGGTTTATCACCCACACTGCAGCCAGCCACCAGAGGGCGATCAAGTTGATTTGGCTTCACTTGGACCTGTCACGTCATCCATCTTTAAATCCAGGCTGTGGTTTGCACTCAAAAGGAAGTGACACCTGAAAGTGCTTGTTTATTTTAGATTATAGTTTTACTTTTATGTTTTATAGCATTTTAGCACAGCACTCAATCTGTTGCTGAGATGTCGGATTTAATCTGTTCCAGCAGCTGGAATTCACTCAAACTAAATGTTTAAGAGCCGAACACAACCAGAGTTCAGTTAAAGCGAATGCAGCTGTAATGAATTACTTTGCATTAGGCGTCAGCAGCTCCTACAAGTGTCTGATAATCACATCTTTATCTTCATTTATCCAGAGAAGGGGAACGAGCGAGTTCATTACAGACTTTAACCTGAGAGGTGCAGAGTTGTGCTGTTTAATCCAGTGAACTGAACAGTCATCTGTACGAGTTCAGTAACAGTGACAGATGCATTTCAGGAACAAATCAGATTTCAGCCGGGCTGCCCTCTGCCCCACCCCCTAGGTCCGCCCATGTAAATACACTAAACATCCCAGTCTGATACATGGTTCTGACATAAGCTGTTCTCTCCTCTCATCCTGCATCAAGATCACTGAGAGAAATATCGATCCTCTGTTAAAGTTCAAATGAAGAAAGAAACCAAATCAATTTTCAGCTCATTTCATTCTTCAGGATCCTTCATTTTCATTTTGGGATCAGATCAGATGAAGAAAGACGCGTAATTTATATGTTTGAGTTTGATTTTTGAAAGAAATTGATATCGATGAGTTTATTAACGGGATCAAACAGACAGAGACATTAATCTTGTCTCTTCAGTGGGACGAACACACGCGTTGACATCACGGTGACACGGATCAGACCCGCATGCCGGCGTGAGTTTGCGTGCGCAGTCGTTCCTGCTCCAGCCCCTGCGTGCGTCGGGAGCGCACAGAGGGCGCACCAGCGGTGTCGGTTCGCTCCAGCCTCTCGCAGCGCGCACGCACACACACACACACACACACTGTGAATGTGAACAGGAATTTGGGGGGAGTGGAAATTCCGCTTGTTCCTCTCACTGCTCGCGTCGTGTTCCTGACATTTCTGCTGCTGCGCTCACACACACACACAGAGAGAGAGAGAGAGAGAGAGAGAGAGAGAGAGAGAGAGAGAGAGAGAGAGAGAGAGAGAGAGAGAGAGAGAGAGAGAGGGAGAGAGAGAGAGAGAGAGAGAGAGAGAGAGAGAGAGAGAGAGAGAGAGAGAGAGAGAGAGAGAGAGAGAGAGAGAGAGAGAGCTGCAGGTTCTGGAGAGCTGAGATGTTCCTCTCCGCTGATTCCCACTGATTCCTCCTCTCCGCTCCCACTTGGAAGTACGTGCATCGCCGCCGTTTGGCACCAGAAGTGTCGGCTTGGATGAGGAATCGAGGGCGAGCTGTTGCCACTTTTGGCGAGAGGATTTCTCCCTTTTGATTTCCTCCTCTGCATCTGGATTATTCTTCATTATTCCTCGTCTTTTTTCTCCTCCAGGAGATGGCAAGTTGTTGCCCGTCAGACGCAGGGACCCGCTGCTGAGAGCTCGCAGGATGATGCTGGATCTGTTACTTTGAGACAACCTGCGGTTCATTGGACGTATAAAAACCTCCCCGGACGTTATTTCTCTCGCCTCGTCGCGTCTTTATTTTCTTGTTTTTTTAATTCCCCCCCCTTCGCCTGTCATGTCTGTGTTGTACCATCACACACGGATGCGCGGTGGATTGCTATTGTTCCTTCTCACCCAAGTCGTCTCGGTCGCCTCGCTGACACAGACCGGTAGGTTCTTTGGTTGTGGCCGCTCCGTGTGAATAACTGAGTCTTGACAACAGGCGGCTCGACTCTGTACAATTGATCCATTTTGCACCATTGTTGCCTCTCACCTGTTTATTCCTCTGCTTTCCCTCGGAGAGCTCGTCTGCAGGGATTCAACTTAGACCAGGTCGACACTTCTATCCTCCGAGAGGAATGAAGAACGACGAGTATTGAGCTAAATACACCAACACATGATTAATGCAGGCGTTTCACTCATTCTTAAATATCTACAAAGTGCATTACAGTCACTGCAAACTTAAATGTTTAAATCCTATGCGCACAGGAAGCTGCTGTGTGGTGCTGTCCTCATTATAATAGAGATATTACGCGTTTTGCGCGCTTCATCCATCCAAAAGGCGCATTTGTGCCTCGGCGCTTGTTGCTACTGGAGCTCGATGCAAACCAATTTAATAAATGAAGCTTTGAGAAAATACAATCTGATGGTGTCTGTAGCAGCAGCAGCAGCAGACACACCTCACCTCCATGGGCGTAATCACACTTTATGACAGGGATGAGAATTACGCACGGCACTTTATCTGAGATCTTAGTGTGTCACCTGTTCCCGGGCTGATAGAGAATGAGCAGCATGTGGATTTCTCGTGGTGACGTGTGGATGTGTGTTTGGCACAGGGAACATACATGTCGGCATGTTCTAGCTCCAGTGGTTGGATGTTTGGATTCATGATGCTCCGCAGCTGGAAGTCTGACTTCACCTCACTCCATCCCCGCTGCAGCATGTTTTCCCAAGTGTTTCCCCCAAAGTCAGATTTGTCTCCACTAACCGACTCGAACAACTTCTCCTGTGCTGCAGATAAATGCGGGGGGAATATAGAGATTGACGTCGCGGACTACCTGACCTCCCCGGGCTACCCCGGCGCCTACCCGCCCTCCCAGCAGTGCGTGTGGGTGATAACTGCCCCTGATCCGGGTCAGAAGATCCTCATCAACTTCAATCCCCATTTCGATCTGGAGGACAGAGACTGCAAGTAAGAGTTCAACCCTCACCCTCTCTCCTCTCTCTCCTCCTCCTCCTCCTCCTCCTTCTCCTCTTCCTCCCACCCTCCTCTGCTCACCCCCTTTCAATCCTGCCTGGATACAGCAGGAAACTCTGCCACCTATTGGTGAAGGAGTTGCACATCTGCTCCCAGGAAAGTGGAGGTGCAAGTTTGAGATATGGCACCAAGGCTTCTGGCAATTACTTCAGAGGAAATGGGTTCTGATGAGTTTTGTAATTCCTGCTTGATAAGGAGGGGGATGTTCCTCTGGCTCGAGGAGAAATAAGTGCACGGCTGCTTTTTATTGATGTGGTGGCGTTTGCTCGTCGCAGGAATAAAGAAACTATCTTTACTTTTCATTTTGGAGGCAAAGTGTGCCTGCGTGTGTTCGGAGGAGGAAAAGCATTTGTGTGGATTTGTGTTCGCAGGAACAGGATCTGAAGGATCTGATTTCCTTTTACAAACTGTTAGGTATTGAAACAAATATAAGCTGATGTGTTTGTCTGAAGCTGGTTTTTTGGTCTGTTTTCTCAACATGAGCCTCATTCACCTACTGTGAGAAGCAACTGTTGAAAAGATGCGTCCTTTTCAAGGGCCAGAGTTTTGATATTTAACTCGTTTCAGCCATTTCTCGAACTAAAAAGCCCCAAATCCTCTTTTTCCATCATGTTTAATCTTGTAAATAGAAAGATTTGCTGCTCTTTGCTGTTTTATATGATAGTAAAATGCATATATTTGGTTTAAGAACTGTTGGTCTGACTAAACAAGCAATTTGACGAGAGGAACTTGGGCTCTGAGAACTTGTGATGGAAGTTTTTTGAAACTATTTTTGCCATTAAATCGCACAATTGATGAATGACTAAGCAAGAAGCCGAGTCTGTAAATGAGTGACGATGAATGAAGATGAACGAGAAAGCGTTTCTCTGCACACGTCAGTCGGGAGGAAGTTTGGCTTTTTAAGATTTTGTCGCATAACGTGCATCAACAAATCATTCCTGTGTGACGCTGCCTTCATGTGTGCAACCCTGCAAATCTGTAAACAAGCACCATGTCGACACACACACACACACACACACACACACACACACACACACACACACACACACACACACACCCTCTCTTTGACACAGAAACACACATTCGATTGTGTGCATCCACACAACAACCCCTGTGTTGCTCCTCTCCATAAATAAGCCAGCTTTTATGTCGGCTCCTCTGTCTTTTTTAAAAGCTCCATAAACGGCTCCTGTGTAAATCACCCAACCGGCCGGCCGGCGCTGCCTCGCAGATGGGGTCCTCCCAATACTATGGGATCAGGTTGCACCACCAGGGGACTAATAAACCATTAGCAGCCCAGACAGATAGTGGATATTGTGTTGTTCAGTGGATTACACACCTACATCAGTGTTGGGACCGACTTGCTGCGGCAGGACGTAACTCTGCAGTGACCTTACTTCCTATGATAACCCAGGGAGCCATATAAGTAGGCAATCATGCTGTTTAAGTATTTAATGAAATGTAATAAATCGCGGTGATAAAAATTTATTTTGGGGGATGAGTGGCTGGCACTGTGGTACACCACCAACAGAGTGTTGTCCGCTTAAATTACTTTTCCTTCGGTTAATGTGCTGGAAAGAGGCAGTAAAATCAAATTTAACACGAACTAATCGTTTTTGTTATTACGCTCTTATTTAAAGAAAGAGCAGATAGGGCTCTTCTGTCTGATGGAGAACAAGAGGAGGGTGAAACTAACACGTTTATCATTATTTCATATTCAGAATTGGACTGAGTGGAGCACATACCCTCACCAAGGCCACACGGTCTCCTCAAATTCACACAAGCTGCACCAAACCGCACAGACCCGTAGATATCAGTCCACTTAATAAGCCCGATCCATGAATTGTTCCCTGGGAAAAAAGATGTTAAAACAATGTTCAAGAAAACAAAATTCCAGGATCCGCCCCCTGGATCTGGGTCTGCACACTTACTGGGTTCCTCCCTGACCCATAATGCATCCCTCCACCAAATGTTGTGGAAACCATCTGGTAGTTTTTTGTGTAACCCTGCAAACGATGAAAACATAACCTCCACGCCGGAGGTAGAAAAGTGTGAAAAAATGAAAAGACGGCTTGTGAGATCTTCCCATTCATCCGAGGAGCCTCTTCCTGACGCAGCTTTTCAGCTCAGCTCGTCCAGACACACGATTCCACGTCTCGGTCACGAGAGCAAACATTTCCACAGCTGACACCCGGTCTGTGCTGCAGGAATCAGACCTGTGACGGTTTCACCAGCCAGGCCACCCTGCAGCCACCTGATCGGCTGTTTTCTTTGGCGGCCTGTGTTTTTTTGCTCGATGGGTTTCCTGATTTGTTGTGTGAGTTTATGTTGGATGGTGACGGGGTGTATCTCATGGCTCTCTTGGCTTGGCAGGAGCACTGTTGTTTTTGGGACAGAGTCAAATGTTCGAAATATGCCCATTGAAGGGGCCTTAAGCCTTTGGCAAGACCGCAGTCCCACTTAAAAATTTCCCTGAGATGATACTTAAGAGTTTTATTTCTCCGTTTGATGCCGCTGGTCTCGACGCCAGCTCCAGAATGTGATCCCGCCGTCTGCGAGGCCGTGATTGGAAACAGCAGCAGAACGAAATGATGCGTGTGTGAATCTGAGATGTTGAACCTCTGCTGCCTTTCACACTGAAGTGTCCATGAGCAAGACACGGAATCCTGATCAGTTTTAGTGTCTCGAATGTGAAGATTCTCTGTGGTTCTCTTGTTTTTTAAAAAGCTTTTTTAACCAGACTATCTTCAGACCAGCATATGAAATGCTTCTTCTACTGTTGGCACCCCTGTGGCACCTCCGACTGTCGCCGGGTGAACTGCAGAGTCGTCACCCTTCACCGATGTTTCGCCACTTAAGGCCTCGTCTACGCAACTTCAGATATTTATAACTTTCAGTTTACAAATCATCTCCGTCCAGACGAGAACACAACAACTACAAACTCTCAAACGAGCATCCAAGGTCCTCTCTCTCCCTTTGGATCATCTGAGCCAGAAGCTCCTTTGTTCCTCATCGACCTGACGTTTTGAAGGCCGATAGATTCGTGGAGAAAATTGACTGAAAGTTTGATCGATCATGAAACAAACTGACGAGCTGATAAGAAACGTAACGTAAAACCAAAGCTGAGGAACCTTTAGGATCTGAGCTTGTTAGATGTGGACATTCTGAGAGAAAACAGCGTTTTGCTCACAGGAGAGTTTCTCCGTCCTTCTCCTCAGCTGTGTGTGTGTGTGTGGGGGGGGGGGGTGGGGGTGCCTCCTAATTGAAATGCATTGTTGGAGTGGCACCCCCTCCTCCTCCTCCCCCATCAGATAGCATGTCACCGCTCGCTCCCATTTCTTCCAGTCCCATAATTTAATTACTGGACCAAAATGGAGCAAACATGTTCCAGTGCAGTGAAACATGGCTCCAGTTACGAGCCAACCAAAGAAACCAAAGCACTGGCGTCCGCAAGCAAACGCCAGCTACGTTTCCGACATCTGTGGTAGAAAATTTCTACCCTGCCCCCCCATGACCCAGGGTTAGTAATTATGATCCCTAATTACATATTTGCCAGCAGGGAAATGTTTTCTACAAGGTTGATTCATGAAGAAAGAGAACTGAGACTTTCGAGGAGTTATTTACTAAACTTAGATCATCTACCAGTTTGGAAATAATGACACTTTTAACAAACAGACAATTTAAAAGAGAGCGTACGACACAAATCATTAAAACTTGACACAATTACAAAGATGCTAATGTTTAGATTTCATGATTAAACAGATTAATTTGTCGTTCGCAAAGTCTTTGTGAGCTTCTGTAAAACCGTCCATCTGGGTGATGATCTTTTACTTACACAAACTCTCAAGTGACACAGTTTGTGCTCAGCGAACAGACGTTGGTTTAGACGAGAACCAGTAACACTTTTGTTCAGACGCACCGAGATCCGTCGACTCTGCCTCCATGAGCCAATCTGGAGCGGCACCAGAACGGGCCCTTGTCTCACGTCCACGTCGGAAATAGCGCGGCCGACAAAGTGAATCCCTGCGGAGCGCGGCAAAATAGAGCAGAGGCGCGGGTAAGGAACATGCGTCGGTGGCAGGATAATTTGGGACATTTTTTTAGTTGTTGGCTGAACTGTTACCTCCTACACGAAGCTGCACTGGCACCGCGTGCAACACACACACACACACACACACACTCACACACACACACAGGCAGCACAAACTTCCTGTCACTTACAGTATGCTTCACGTGCACTCTTTTGGTGCACACAGCTACAATGTGCACACTCTGCAAATTCTACAAGACACATTCTTGCTCAGACAACAGATCCAGACTTCTCACCTTCGTCTGGTCTGTTTCGTCGTCTTTTGTGTGAATGAATCCAGATGACACATAAATACAAGCAGCACATTAAAGAATAAACCTCATATTTCATCCATAAACATGAATGAGAAGGACCAAATAATATAAACTTTCTAAACTTCACACAGGTTGAGTTTATTGAGGGTTTTTGGATTAGACTTATTGTTTTGGATAAATTCTGGAAACTGAGTGTAAAACCCAGAAAGTTCAGACCTTTCGAATCCAAGCTGAGACAGAGGAAGATGAGGCAGGTTCAGAAAAGTGGGGAGAGAGTATTTACTGCTCTCGTCTTCCAGTGGACGAGCACAACGTAGAATATTTAAAATGTACAACCTGACATTCCAGGGACATGAACAACAAACTCTTCCCCCTAAAGAACGAAGAGGGACGGAGTCTGAGAGAAAAACAAGAAAACCGAAGCCATGAAATCCCACAAGCTGTCAACATGTTGATATTCCGACCCATGAGTACTATTACTAAATCATTAAAAACCTATAATCATGATTCATAGCTGTATCCTGCACGGTCACAATCACATTGACAAAGTCGTCCAAAAAACAAAAACATCTGCCAAAGTATTCAAATCTGCTTCTTCTTCCTCCAGGACCATATTTTTTGCAAACGATGACACACACTCATGCACAAATACACAAAGAACACACAGTTTACAGAGGTGAAAACAATCCCAGCCACAAAGTCACGGCTTGTAAATAGAGGGAGATGCTGTAAATTCCCCCTGAAGGACCTGAGGCTGAGTGTTCCATGATATGACAGAAAAAAATGAGACACGGTCACAGGACCAGCGTCCCACCGCCCGGGATTTATCACATGAGGGTGGAATAATGTGTGTGTGTGTGGGGGTGTGTGTGTGTCTGTAAATTTTAATACTTCACTTTTGGCAATGAGATGGACAGATGGATGGACTGTTCATGTCCTGTTCATGAGTCAGTTACTGACAGGATGGTGTATCAAGGTATTTCTGGACGATAGAAGAATGGGGAGAGTTGATGAAGAAATTAAAGACGAACGCAAAAGCTAATAGATTGTTGGATTGGACGACGGATGGATGGATGGATGATGTAATTATAGATTGATAGATGGATAAATGGATGGAATGATAAATTAAGTAATCGTTCGACAGATGGACGGATGGAGGGACACGAATGGAACAATGGATGAGTCAATGAACCGCAGATGGAGGATTAGATGGATAAATTGAAGACCGCATGATAATGGAAGGATGGATGATAACGACAAGACTGACAATGGATGGAAGGAGGGATGTGCTGCTGATAGGTGAAAGAATGGAGGATGAGTAAGAGATGAATGACGATCTAATGATTGAAAGACAAACAGATAGATGGAAGGACGGAGTGACAGATAGATATGAACGAATCAGTGTGATGAATAAATGATCCACAGGATGAAGGACGGATGATTGATCAAGTAATCAACCGGCCGATGAAAGGATGGCAGGATGACTGACAGAAGAATGGATGGATGAAAGGATGGATTGCTGAATGGATGGATACACAACCATCACAAACAACAGCACAAACAGTTGTTCTCGCGAAAAATACAAAACGTTAGTCAGCGACTCGGCTGCCAGTTTGTGTTTGCTTGTGTTTGTGCCACATGACAAACGCTCTTCTTCTATCTCGGCCCTTCTCATGTGGCTTCAGACCGAGGCGTCGTTTCACCAGCGTCGATCCTGTGTTCAGCCTTCGCCAGATTCAAAGAAGGGGAACAAAAAAAAAAATAGAAGCGCTCCTTCCAGATGGTTGTGTTTTTCAGTCCCACGGCGGCCACAGCGAACAGGGAGCCTGAATGTGCTGCTGTCACAGAGCAGTCAGCCCGTGGCGTCCTTCCAAGGAAAGTTGAGGCCCGGAGCCTTTCGGCTGATTGTTCTGAGAACAGATTCCTCTGTTTGTTACACGGAGGTTTGAAAATTAGGTCAATGAACGATGACTGTACTTATTTTTTGGGGGGTTTTTACCGTTTGTTGTATAAATGAGCCGTTCTCTTGACTTATGTAAAATCAATCCCTGTATTTCACAGATTTGTTATATTAGATTTGTTATTTGCAACCCCCTAAAGTCTTAAGAGATTTAAAAAGTCGGGATTGAAGGGTTTAATGATTAGAAAATAGATGAACAGCCCGTTTTCCAAACTACATTTCCCACATTGCACTGGGTTTCCCTCTTAGCTAAATGAAAGTGTCCAAACAGACGACAGTACTTGAATCAGTAAATCTCTCCTGGTCATTGAGTGTCCTCCGCTCAGAAGTGAAAATATTACCGGAGTGAGAGAACCAAAGATACAGAGACAGAGATCTCCTGGAAAGAGAGAGAACGAGGAGGAAATCTCCTGGAAAGACGCTGTGATCTGTGGGATTTGGAGTCAGCGAAGCCACGTGAAGAGAGAAGAGAGGAAACGAGGGATGAAGGAGTCAGAGGAGCACAGACGGACTCGGAGAGACAGAAGCCTTCAGGCTGGTCGGCTTGGTCGGTCGGATCCTGACCCTGTGACAGACCTCTCACTATCTCTCGTCCTCCTCGTCCTCCTCGTCCTCCGGCCTCAGGCGTTTTTTCTCCTCTCACTTCTTCACCTCCTGCTCCGTCACTTTCCCTCTCTCTCTCTCTCTCTCTCTCTCTCTCTCTCTCTCTCTCTCTCTCTCTCTCTCTCTCTCTCTCTATTGCTGCTTTCCTGAACTCTGGACATTTTCTTTAAATCTACCAGAATCGCTGAATGTGAGAACACAAATGTCAGAGTTGGGTTTTAGCTAATTTTGATTTTTCTCATCTTGGCAAAAATCTTAAAGTATGAATGTGTTTTTTAATGCAAAGCTAACGGAGGCTTTACGGAATGCCTGTAAACTCAAGACAACAAAGTCATTTATAATTAACCAAATGTTTATCCTGTTTGATTTATTTGCTAATAGCCTGTCGTCAAATCGATATTTGCCGTTTTTGAGGACGCCGCAGTGGAAAGAGACGATATCACGTTCCCACTTGACCTCATGACCTCACGAGTCAACGCTCGGCTCAGTTCCCTCTCCTCTCTCTCTCTCATCTTACACCTCTGTGCGTTTTGCAGAACTGAAAACTGCAGACGGGGGGGCAAAGTTTCTGTCGCTGTCAGCGATGATCTGATTGTTAACACACTGACAGCGGGCATGTGACAGGATTGGGATAAAACCCGTGAGGAACCTTGTAGGTTCACACAACTCGAAACCGGAAACACTGAACGATGAATGTTAGTTTCACAGTCGAACAAAAAAAAAAAAAATACAGAAACCTACCGTTTTTTAAAATCCTCCCTAACGTGGATAGAAGTTTATTTTAAAATACCCAGTGATTTTCCTCGTGTTTAATTATACTCGTTGGCAGCTTGGTGCCTGGAATCATATTTTTTTGGCCTAATGTATTCTTGATAGTGGAGAACGCCAGGAAAGGCAGGAGAGAGAGAGGGGGGGGTATATATACTCCAGATATATTGTACACGCTTCACCAGGTGATACTAACCAGTTCAGAGTTGAATTGCTTCCATCGACACAGTAGATGAGCACAGGACTCGAGGAGGTAAACACTGGTGGAGAAACAGACTTTCACCAGATGACTCTTTTCCGTCGGCAGCACATTGTTTGTGCAGTGGAAGGAGGAGAGTGAACTTTGGATCCGGCTTTTGTTTCTCTTACGCTAAATCCACATTGTTTGGATTTGCTTTTCCAAACAATTACGGGCACAAACTCCGGATCCCGCATGAATCAGCTCACATGTGAGGAACACACAAGAGGCCGAAGACTGACACATGCATCAGCTCATATAGGAAACGCACACGCGCAAAACAAAACCAAACAAAACGATGTAAACACAGACCAATTGTGGATTGACCCCCCCACACACACACACACACACACACACACTTTCACACACAAATGAAAACACATGTCAGATTAGATCCTTAACGAGCAGATTAACGAGGAGAGAGTGCGGCAGGGGGAGAGACGGGGGGACCCCAGTCAGCAGCGGCACACACACACACACACACACACACACACACACACACACACACGCACACGCACACAGAGCTGCAATCCGAGGATTTGCACAACGCTCTCTCGCTGATACACTCCAGATGTCCTGAGTGCAACGCAAACACTCCCATGCACGACAGTGGGCCGTGTATCAATGGAAACAGCTGGATTCCACGGTGACGACACAGCTTGTTTTCTCTTTGCTGTTATTTAATCTTGAATTATAGCTTATTCCACTTAACACGGGATGCACAGTGAGCAGGACGACGACAGATGCTCGTGAACGAGCGGGCCCCGGAGATCCCTGGACTGGTCGGTTGAATAAATCGGGAGAATCTGTCCAGTGAGGTGTTGGTGCAGGAATCACATTTTAATGTTTATCCTTGTCTGAGCCTCTATTCTACCACACGTCTGTTTTCCACACACAAGGGATTCTTCAGAGACTCGAATCACGACAGACATTCTTCCACAAAAGTGTGCGTCATCGTCAGTTCCCTCAAAAAACACGCAGTTTCTTCATAAACACAGATAATGCTTCTTTTATTTCGCTGCCACGTTGGGTCCCGATGTGACTTAAAAACAAAGAGAATTAGTGTTTTCCTGGTGAAGACGATGTCGTAACGAAGAGAAACCTTGAAAGGAGGAATTCAGAACAGCACGGACTTCCCCAGATGTGTATTTTTAGTGCGAAGCTCGTTCTATACCACAAATAACAATGTGACAGCTGTGATGTAACCCAGTTGCCGCGGGACATAGACACATATGTAAATGGTCTGAGTTTCTAAAGCACTTTAGTCTTGATGACCACTCAAAAGCTCTGTATAGTACAGGTGGGGATCGAACCACTGACCGACCCGCTCTGATCCTGGTGCCACCCAGAAGCTGCGTTTAAAGCTGGACGACATGACCGCTCCCCAAACTGTAGCCAAAGCTGCAGTAAAGATGATAAACCCTGCCTCCTCCATGTTAGCAGATGGGACATGGAACAAAAAGTCTCATAATTTTTTTCTCAAAGTCCTGATTTACTCCCGGGACTCTTGATTGGTCGAGCACGTGTTCATATCCACGATATTTTGAGGAGACGTGTCGTCTTTATTTCCAGTGAATGGTTGTTGACTTTCTGTTTCTCCAGATACTGTTGAAGAAATGTAGAAAATACTTTGTCACCACGTAGAATTAAAAACACCAACGACAACTGCATCTATTGTTCGGTGATGCCGGCTCATTCTATTGTTCTGTGCTTAAGTTCTAGAATCAGAACAGATGGTTTTGGTTACACTTTGACTAATACGCCTGTTTCCTTCGAACCTTTTCCTTTAGTCAGCAGCCGTCTGATTCAAAATAACTCACAACTCATGGCACAGATGACGCGTGATGAGTGTGAGTGTGTGAGTGTGTGAGTGTGTGAGTGTGTGAGTGAGAGTGAGAGTGTGTGAGTGTGTGAGTGTGTGTCTGCTACCTTCGTTTCTCCATGGGAGGTCACCCTGAGGCGTTTCTACCCGGACAGAAACGACACATTCCTCCACAAGCTGAGAAAGAAAAAGTCTTTATTGTCCACGCGGCCAGTGAACAGCCGTCGGAGGCGGGTTTCCCGTCACACATGTTTAAAAAGGACAAAGCCTCCGGGGGGGCGTCTGTCCTCCTCAGACGAGGTCGAAACACAGTTTGACCTTCTGACTGAGCTCCGACCCTCGCACCCCGACACTGACCCGTCCCCGAGTGTGACATCGAGTCGTCACGGGCCGGAGCTGAGCAGACGAATCACATGAACACAGTTAACGTTGAAGAAAGGGTCTTGTGACTTTCGGGCGATCAGGATCCTGAGCAGGAGGTCACTTTTAAATTTGACATGGAGAGAGGTGAGTCATGGGTTTTCTGCATCAGTCGGATTTATCTTTTATATCCAGAGATTCTGCCAAGTTCCTGCAATAAAGGCAATAAAATGTAGAATTTCTCAAAAGCAATACAATCTATTCAGAGGTAATTTAATCACGTTTAAGTTCATGTTAGGCCATTTAACAATTGAGTTTATTCTGGACTTTGTTCTTTGCTAAAGAGGAAGTGGTCTTATGAATCGTGTTGCCATGACGCAGATCAGTCAGTCCGATAGGGTGAAACAAAAGAAAAATCTAATTAGCAAAATGTTTGATCATATTTTATTAATATTTAATATATTGTGTAACCAAATCACACCAAATTAGACCATGCACTTCCGTGGGCCATTAATAATTCACGTGTGTGTGAAGTGTGAAGCCGATAAAATGAAAAGTTCTTGAAATGAGTTCCACATTCAGACAAACAGAAAGACAGTTGCGCAGATATATAAATATATTATAAGTGAAGTTTTGATATTTGAAGTAACTGATATCCACAGCTCATGTGTAAATGTTGCAGTAAATCGCGCTTGTCCCCGAGATTTATTGTGAAGGAATCGTGCAAAGTTGCACAAATGATTAAAAGTCTTTTCATGTACAAAGTACAAACCTCAGATCTGAGCCTCACGCACCGCTCTCTCCTCCCCAGCTCCACTTTTAAATCATAGTAACTGATCCTCGAGCAGTAAAAAGTAATGTGATGATTTTATATTATTGCTCCTACATTCAATAACGCTAACGTGAAGTGAAATACGACTCGATAACACAGATGTCGCCGGGTCTGGTCGACACCTTCACCATTTTGTGTGAAACAGGTTATTTGGCCATAAAACCCAATATCCCTTCATGAAGGACGAGTTCTCCGTGATAAGGTTTCTCGCTTCCAGCCGACCCTCGTCCCGCTGAGGCGTGAGCAGCGATCCGCACAGAGCCGAGGAGCGATTGTGGTTTTTTATGTTTTCATAACTGGAAAGCTAATTAAGCAAATGGGCTAATCTCCATTTAACTTTCTTCATTTACCCCCGGAATGCTTCTCGTTAAGTCACGACACCGGGAGGCATTATTGCTCAATGGTATCACAACGTTGCGCGATCCTCCCCTCCCCAGCTGTCTGTCTGTCAGCGACACACTCCTACACTGCAGCCGTCCCAGGTGGGGTTTCTATGTGAGCGTCTGCAAAGCGCTGGGTAATTAATGTCACGTGTTTCCGGTGCATGCAGATGAACTCGTCGAGGGCGAACACATGTCACGGAGCAGTGAAAGTGACACGGTGTTTATTGCTTTGCCCCCGAAGTCGCCGGAGAGAGACGTGTGGACGGAGCGCCGGATGACAAAGGGCCCTTTTCCTCCCACGTCTCTCAGGTGCAGACGGAGGCGTTCGGCTTCCCAGACTCGGAGAAACGCCCCTTTCCTTGTGTTTGCTCAAGTGTCACGGCAAGGTTCAACTTCTTACAACTTTAAGCTCACCTCGTTTTCCACGAAAGAACAAAAAACACGTTGACCCCTCGGAAATGTCGACTTTTTTCTTTTTTCAGCTTCTCCAACGTTTGAAACTCCCGACGAGCGTTCATGCCAAATCTGCTTTCATCCTTCAGGGTCTTCCAAAACAGTCTGTGTAAGAGAAAGGGAAAAAGATGGGTGTTATCCTCCCCCCCCTCTGTCGGATTAAAGCTTCCTAAATGAGAACAAATTCCACCTCCTCCACGTCTCCGTTTTAATTTCCCAGCAGGATTGTGCTGCCGCAGCTTCGTATCTGCACGGCCGAGGTGAAGGATGAGGATATTCACACTCGCTGCTTGGCCCAATTTATTTTTTAGGCAGAGTTTTAGCTGCTCTCTGTGTGTGTGTGTGGGGGTGTGTGTGTGTCTGTGTGTGTGTGTGTGTGTGTGCTTGAGATCCCTCTGGTTTTAATGGGATTTGCTTAAATACTTATTCCCAATTTTTGGACGTGCTATTCATCGTTGCACTTCAGGCTTCCCGAGCAACTCTCCAAGTTTCGGCTCGTTGTGTTTATTTTGAGTCGATAGTATCTGATTAACGGTCGTGTCGTGTGTGTGGGAGAATCTGTGGCAAATGATCACTTCTACAAACATGTAGAGTGCGAGTGTGTGTTGTGAGTGGACTTAAAGTGTGCGAGGGGCTGGAGTCTAGTGAGCGCTCCGAGGTCTGATGAGTAATCCTGCAAACATTGACAAGTGTGTGTGTCTGTGTGTGTGTGTGTGTGTGTGTGAGTAACATTCAGAGAGATAATGTGGGTTTTTTCGATGAACACGGGGGAGGTGAGAAACAGTGACGGGTGGACTGGTGTGTGTGTGTTTGTGTTTGTGTGTGTGTGGCAGGTGGCATTGTAGTGTGTTTGCTGTCCACTGACTGAAGTGCAACACACAAGTACACACACACACACACACACGCACCATCTGCAGCCTCCCAGCGAAGCTCAACACGACTGGTCATACGAGTTCATCATCTCAGAAACACAGAAACCACCCGTGTGTCACAAAATCTGAACATCGGGGCCTCCAGCCTTCTGTGTGTGTGTGTGTGTGTGTGTGTAGTATTACTCACTTTGTCAGGACATAAATCTGAACCACATTTTTTTGGGACTTATCTTCCAACTGGGAGCAAAACCTTGTTCCTGACAAACTAAATAATTCACTTTAATGGTTCAGACCTGAGGGTTCTGGTGAAGGTTGGGGTTTGGAACGCAGCCTCGTGGTTTTGGTTATTATATAAATCAAGGTTATGTCTTCTCATGAGAGGATGAGTGTCTCTCTTAAAGGGGCTTTATGCATGTTTTGCTTTGGTCAGAGACCTTTTAACGTCTTCACCTTCGTCTTTTCCTCGTCTCTTTCATCCTGAGATGTGTGTTTGCTTTTTGTGTGTTTGGTGTCTGAACGCAGCTTCTGTCTGACGCCGAGTGCAGCAAGTTCTCATATTTTTCTCCCATAACGTTGTGAAGAGCCGGTTCTGGGCTCTGAAAGAAAGAAACCACCACATTGGGTGCAGCAGTAAATGAGCGCACATGCCAGAAACTTTATTACAGCACTTGATCATATTTTAACCTCTGAAAATTTGGTTTTGGCTGCAGCAGAAGTGGAATATCTCCCTTTAAAGCCACATACATGGTTTAGAGAGACGTGCAAAGCTCTGGAAGAATCTTTTCATGTCTGGAGTGGAAGGTGGAGAGCAGACAGTGTTTGCTCAGATGAAGGGAAAGAGAGGTGGATGGAAGAAGTGATGAAGGACGGAGGAAAAGAGCGACGCTGTGACGCCGCTCGGCAGAAACACTGAGTCACTCCTCTCGCCTCTCTGTGCAGAAGGTGAATTTCACAAGCGCTCAAACTTCGGCCCATTAACGCTCCTGCGATTTCCATCCAGATGTGTGTTACAAAGTTCGCCGTCGGGGGGGACGCAACCCAAGCAACACAACTCAACACCGTCAGCATGTTAATGAGCTGTAGTGGGTGGGGGCGGGTGCTGAGCTCAGTCCTGGGAAGAACGGTGGGAAGGAATGAGGAATTCAGGGCTGTGTGAAAATTCCCCTCCTGTGTCTGGACCTTGTTTGTTTTAATCTGCCCCATCCTCAGTGGGTTTGAATCCGCTCGCTGCTGCTGCTGCCGTTCGCTCGCTGCCTCAGAGGTTACTGATCAAACTGTGCACAGTAATGTGACGCCGCTATTTTTAGATTTGATTTTCGTTTTGTTCACTGAATTTCTGCTGGCGCTCTTTTCTCTTTGTCTGATCAGCCATTATGGAAATTTGAGTTTTGCTGGTCCAACGTTCGAGGATGATTTCGGAGGATTTGGGGTCTGATTCCGACGTCCTGACAATCGCAGGGACGTCACCGATCTGAACACGTTCTCTGGTCACATGTTCACACATTACAAGCGTCCATGTTAGTTTCTGTTCTAAAGTCACGTTGGATCACGTGAGTTTCTGTGAGTTCCTTTGTCTCGGGCTGGACGGTCTCGCGTGTTCGTTCTCATGATCGATGATAAAACGATATTTCTGCTGCATGAATGTTCATTTTTATTGAAACTATTCTCGAATCCTCTCGATCTCAAGGCACGTATCTAGAGTCTTCATCATAATATCTCACCTCTGTGAGCACTTCAGGACTTTATTCACATATTTATTGGCTTAAAATTCAAGTCTTTATTTGCTTCCTTCCTTTTTTTCACCTCGCAAATATGAAATGATGATAAAATTGGTTGATGTGCTTCCATAATAACAGCACAACAGAGATGCGAGTTTCTGTTTTATTAAAGCTATAACTCTTTATTAATGTTGACCTTAATACATATAAATAAATACAGATCATAAAGCTCAGGCCCAGAGCAGAAATGGGGAAATGAGGCTATGACCTACATGATTATATCTGCATCGTTGTTGTGGCTGGAAAGAAGAAGATTGTTTCTAATGAGACTTAGTGAGTAAATAAAACTCGATACAGTAAAAGGGACAATACGTACATTTTAATAATTGAGCAGCTTATTTGCACATAAGATTTTGTGTTAGCCGACATAACCCATTACTTTTGAAATAATATTCGGCTTTCTACTTTCACTGCACGTGTCTGTAAACGCTTGGGTCAGATTTGGACAAAAAACTGAAAGCCTGCCAAGTTCG
Organism: Hippoglossus stenolepis; assembly: GCF_022539355.2. Classification (NCBI taxonomy): domain Eukaryota; kingdom Metazoa; phylum Chordata; class Actinopteri; order Pleuronectiformes; family Pleuronectidae; genus Hippoglossus; species Hippoglossus stenolepis. Next base: position 22,460,376 of record NC_061493.1, on the reverse strand, counting down.
GACAGAAAGTCGCCCCTCGCACCCCCGATGGATGATGACAGAAGAACATCATCACATCTCATGTCTCTAGAGGAGTTTCCTCATTAAATCCACTCAACTTTAAACCTTTCATGAGACACGCTAACCGATTTCTTTTCCCGTCAGTTTGAGAAGTTGCACAACCCGATTTGTTGTTTTCTCTAAAAACTTTCAATTAAACGGTTCCAGACTTCGTCGTGGAACCAGATGCAGAAATGTTTTTTAACTTTCCCTGAACTTCCTGTGCCTGGTCGCTCATTAAGCATCTGACATTCAGTCCACTTGCACTCTCTGTCCTGCACCTCGCTCTGGGTACCAGCGCCCGGCTAATAGCATGAAATTTTAATTTCAAACATCTGCCGCGGGGGGCGTCCAGATGGAATGGCGACCGTCTTGCCCTTGAGCAAGGCATTTGCTATGGACAGCTGCACGCGGAGGGCATGAATAGCTGGTGTGGTTAATGAGTGATGTGAGGGGACGGAGAGGAGGCTGCGGGGCTGCAGACTGAGAGACTCTCTCCTTAACTAGAGTGTGAAGAGAAAGAGCCACTTCATTAAATGGCCTGTCTCAGTAAACACAGACTGCCTCCAGGACGGCGTGAGCGAGCGCAGCCATCTGCACACACACACACACACACACACACACACACACACACACACACACACACACACACACACACACACACACACACACACACACTCTCTCCCCATGGCTCTTCTTTTATGAGTCTCTGTAAGACACGGCCGGGCAGGGAGGGGGGGAGTGAGGGCCAAGTTTGACGCTATGAATAAAAATGCCATCACCCAAACATCAGTGTCGGCACTGAGACTTTTACAGTTCAGCAGTGTGAGTCCAATTCCTCAGCCGCCTGCGCACACGTGGAGAAGAAGACGGAGACAGACACAAAGTCAGAACAGCTTTTTTCTTTCACCTCCGGCTCAAGTAACTCGATTTAAACACTGGAAATGTTGTTTATGCCGCGAGCCGTCAGCGCTGCAGATGCTTTACGAGCGTACACAGCCTGAGAGGGACTGGATGTATGTTGAACTGTGAGGAATAGTTGTTTTTCTGTGTAATTGCTGAGTTTGTTTGTTATTCTAATTTGATGTTCTTGTTTTGAGGCGATGATATTGCAGTAATATGCATATTTGTAATGTTTACAGCAGAATGTACAGACAGTCAGAGCACTGAGATTTGAAGGCTCTTGATTAAACGTCTTTGGGTGAATTTGTATTGATCGTTAAGAGCTGAATATTATGGCCAGAAATTCTATTGTCTGGTGAAACCACATTTTACCCTCGAGTGTTTAAAAACAATAAAAATGTCCTTGGTTGGACTCAGGCCCTCGGACATTTGCTGCGTCTCATCATTTCTAGTAAAAAACTCTCTAAAAAACGCAAACTGCCAAGAAACATCTTTAAAAAGCACTTTACATATTTAGAAATGAGGTTTATCTGGATGAAACCTTTCCAACAAAGGCTTTCAGAGGCTTTATGCTAATTACCTCGTCTAAGAAGCATGAAAATTTACCATTTTGATTTCCAAGAACAGCCTCCGGTAAATCCAGATAATACTCAGACACATGTCTGTGCAGAGTAAATCACCGTAGCTCTGTGTGTGGAGCTGCTGAACCGCATGTTCATCGTAAACGCACAGATCCAAAAGATCCAAACGTCTGATGTCTGTCTGAGATTGTGCAGAAAAACATGTTCCCATGTTAATCTCATGAAGGGACTCTTTGACAGGTTCCACCTGACGAGCTGTAACGTTGTTAGAGATCAGGGAACTCATCCGAGCGTCTGGCTGAAGCGTCTGTGTGGGAACGCTTCAGGTGTTTGTGTCTGTTCTGGCTCAGATGTAAGAAATAAAGCTGCAGCAGCAGGACGCCGGGTTGTCGACGCGTTTCTTTTTGTCGATTGTGTAACGAAGGGTCTCATTAGTGGAACATTCCACAGATTCTCACCTGGGAGCGTCGGCTGCTGGTCAGCGAGCTGAGGGAAACCGTCTGTTCTCTGGTCGGAGAGGTCAGAGGTCAGTTTCACAGCAGAAGCTGATGTGGACGGTGCACGTCTTGCTCAAGGGCACCGTCAGCGGATGTAGCCGCTCAACTCCAGCTTCTCTCTGCTGTAGTTCCACTTCAACTTTTGCAGCCTTTTGAAACAGTTGTTTTCCCAGCTGGAGGAAGAGGAAGAAGCTCCTTAGTTCAGTAGATCACATTAAGTTCTGCTTTACTTGTGGAGCTCTTATCAAAACAGGGACAAAGATCTTTGACAGAAAACTCAAATGTCAGCATTGAGGGACTTTAGAGCAGCTTTCTGAAGATTGTGCTGGATGTTTCGAATTAGACGTGATGTTGCTGTGAAGGTCTGAGGCCTCGACGGATCATTTTCACTGAGCTTTCACTTCCTCGCAGTCAGAAACGAGGGAAATCTGAGGCCGGGTCAGGACTGATGGTCATCTCAGATTATCTTCACGCTCTGATGTTGGCTCGATAACATCCGACACGTCTGACATGCAGAGAACTGGACGAGTCACGCTGAGTGGAAACACAACACAGACCAGTTTACTCGTGAGGGGATTTGATTTGAGCCTCGTTTGCTTTCTGGGTTCATGCTTTTGTTGTTAAACGGTTGATAAAATTATTAAGTGTCATTTTGATAACTTTTCCTCATGAGATTTAAAGTTGTTCAACCGAGAGTCAGAGTTAAGGAGATAATATTATAAACTGTATCGAGCACTGAGCATAAATGAGCCTTTACACTTCCTGTACTTGCTCCTATACACAAAAAAGCACACTTCTGAATTACAAATATTATTTGTACAGCCCATATTCACAAATCAAAATATGTCTCATAGGGTTTAACAAGGTGCGACATCCTCTGTTCTTAACCCTCAACAAGAGGAACATGGAATAACTACAATAAAATCCATACTTGAGTCGTATTCTCACTCTGAGGCTGTGGGTGGACAGACGGGTGGACAGTGGGTGGACAGACGGGTGTCGGCTGGTAAAGCATGAGGTGCAGCAGCAGCGGCGGGGTGGGAGGTCCACGCAGACAGTGGAGACTGATGGAGTCTTCCAGTTCAGCTCAGTGGGACCCACAGAGGCTCCCGGTGCCTGGTGTCCTCGTTTCTGTTCCTCTGCACACGTCCTCCAGACAGAACTGGTGTTTGCTTATAACGACGAAAAAGACATCACTTCTCTTTAGATTCAGTCCTGTGGGTGAACATAGAAACAGATATTTGTGGTTCACACAGTCTGGAGACACACCCTGACCTATATATCTTGATTCTGATATTAAATGCACCTTAAACCACGGTGCCTCGCAGTCTGTTGAGATAATGACTGTAAACATTGATCTTGTCACCGTGCAGAGGAAGATGAACCTGCAGATGTTCAACATGCAGCGAGTCCTTTCTGCTTTACAGCTGCTGGATGTGAGATTTGTTTTTCCTGCGAAAACGGAGCAGACAAACCTGGTCGACTCGACCGGACTGATATTTGGCAGAAACACTTGAATTCAGCCAAAATCTATAAGCAAAAAATGACTTCATTGGTATAAATATGTAAATGTGCACCTGTTTCCTGTTGGTGTGCTGAGTCACTGGTCCAGAGGAGTGGCGGCTGCCTGTTTCAAACCAGATGTGGTTGTCACCGGTCGTGGGAAAGTGGTGTTGTGTCCATTATCTGCGACTTTCTTCTTCTCCACTATTAAATCTTTGAACCGTCTCTCTTCTGCGTTATGTTCTTTAAATAAATCACAAGAAATCAAATGTCCGATACTCTTTTGTCCCATTTGACTTTTAGCAAAAGCAATTCTTCATCCTGAACTTTCCCAGATTCAAACGAGTCTAGTTGTAAATTGGATTTGTGGGTGATTTGCTCATGTTTACACTTTTCTTATTAAAAAAGTTAATTGGATTTTCACTTCCTGAACCGAGCTGTTGAGCTCTTTAACACTCAGTCTGTCCCAGTCTCTCCGTCCTTCTCTTCCCATAGTGCACCTGGATTCTTCCCTGTTTCCCTAATTTGTAACACCAGCTTTCTGTGAAACGTCTGAAGTCTCGTAAATTGACGTTTCACATGTTAAAATTAGCGAAGTAGCTCTTTTAAATTGCGTTACCACTAATCAAGTCTCGATCGCCCCGGAGCAGATTGAAACGAGGCTCAGACGCAACGATTACTCGTGCATATGTTCAGCAGCTGTGTGCGTTCAAGTGAAGACTCAATAAACCGTCACAGAGGAAACCAACAGCCGCGCTCAATATTCCTCTGGGAAGAATTATCAATTATGAGCTCAGCTTCATCCAAACTCCACATCTTAACTTAACTTAACCTTAACCTGTGTCTCCTCTCTCCTCCCTCAGGTACGACTTTGTGGAGGTTTACAATGGCGGCGACGAGCTCTCGCCCATGTTGGGGAAGTTTTGCGGGAAGATCGCTCCGTCCCCGATCGTCTCCAGCGGCAGCCAGCTCCTCATCAAGTTCGTCTCCGACTACGAGACCCACGGGGCCGGATTCTCCGTTCGCTACGAGGTCTTCAAGACAGGTGAGCGAGCGGCCGGTCCGCGGTCTCATCGCACGACCTCTGAGAAGTGTCCTCGTGTTGCAGCGTCAGCTCAAAGCTTAAACACTGCTGAGATTGCTCGGCTGTTTTCTGCTCTGAAAGTGATGAGTCGCCTGATGGGAAACAGCCCATTCAGATTCAGCTGTAGCGAAGCCAGGTTCCCACACGGCTCCGGTTTGTTCTGCAGCTTTTGGATCATCGTGCTGCACCTGAGGAAGAATAATCTGCAATAAACACGCTAGTAAAAAAAAACCAGTTTACATATTTCAGCAGTGGCAGCTGAGGGGCAGGAAACAGTAACAGATGAATCACACAACATGTTTTACTGCGCTTGTTCTCTCTGACTTACAAGCAAATTCACTTTTCATAAAACCTTATTGTTTCAACCTCGTGAAGAACAACACTAACTGCTGAGATCTGGGAACACGAGTCAGAGCATGAACCATTTCACTAATTGGCCTCGAATGCTTCCAAAATAAAGGCATTTATGTGAATTTCACCTCCGGTCATAAAGAGAAAGGAAACTCAGCAGGTGGAGAATTAGATGGTTTTACTATCACAGGACGGTTTAATGCACTTTTATCACGCTGGTACTGACGGAATATATTCACACGCTGTGGTTAGAGTGCGACTGATCATCAGGTATTTGAACTAGTCCACAGATTAACTTCTAAAACCTAAATAAAACCATTGCTGCTCTTTGTTTGTAGTATTTTCTGTAACCAAACAACCTGCAGAGTTAATGATCTACTTCATGTTTACACAAGTCTACGTGAACAGTCGTGTGACTTTCAGAGCTGGTTTGAGTTTTAAATCATCTTTTACTTACTTACTACAACTTTAAGATTATTACATGTTATCCGGTTGTTTCGTTTAACCTATAAATGTCATATTATGCAGTCATATTATTCAGTTTATGGATCATAAAACACGTGTACCTGTCAGAGAATACAACAGGCACAAAGTGTTGAAATCCTGGTCCTAATATTGTCCAAGGTCGTCCACACAGCTCGAGATAAACCCTCTGGGACAATGACCCCTACGCCTCAGGCCAAACAAACTCAAAGACCCACAATGCCACTGGAGCGGCGCCGGCTCCCAGCTGGGGCGGGATGCTCGCAGGACGGTCTTACATAAACACTGCCTGTCGGGGAAGGAACCTTGCTCCCGTGTCCTACATTTCTATTTGCTCTCCCCTCTCGGGTCCACTTGAGCCGCTGCCAAAGCGGCGAGTCCCCGGTGACCACTTCGTTTTCCACCAATGGGGACTGGAGATAAATCAGATAAAAAAAAAAGGGGGAACATGCGTTTACGTTAGATTCCTCTTCTGTTTGCGCCCCAGAGAGCAGTAACCTTTCATAGAATCACAGGATCCAGGAATAACAATCCCCGGGTGGAGCCGTGTTGAAAAGTCCTGTTATGCACAATGAAAAATGAAGAGCGTGAAGTGTTCTCTTGTGCTTAAGTGAGGAGTCGGGCAGCGAGACGTCGGGTGAGCGGCCTCAGACTCGCCGAGCGTCTCTGATACCACAACTTTAAAGGCTGCTCCTATCGACTGTAATTTCAGGGAGCCGCGTGGAGCCGTGACTGATGAATGACAGGACGTTATTAGAAAGTCAGTGTAATAAATCTTTAAAGTAGGTCAGCACCAGCTCACAGACGTTAGGCTGGGACATTTTTCATTTAGGGTTTTCTTTTTATAGCTTCCAGGAAGATTTCTGATGATTCATATTTAATCTTTGATCTATAATAAAACCTATATGATTGGGATTCATGGAGGGCCGTAGCGTTCGGGTCACCTTGTCATTTACTTATATGTGATCATCTACCTCAGGTTTTATCTTACAACTGAGTGTTCGGATTTCAAGAGTAATCATATTATTGGTCATAATATTAAGAGAAGAAAGTCGTAATTCAACTAGTTTCACTCCTGGATCCAAACCTCTTGAACCAACTTCTTCTTATTTCTTGAAAAATCTCTCTGAACTGATTGAACCGACTTCCCTGTCGAAACCACCACCAAACATTTCCTCTTTCACGAAAGAGACCGGATCTAACCCGCTGCAGCTCCGTCTCCACTCGGACTTTCTTGTATTTGTGCAGCTGGTGGACGGATGAAGTCGTGTGATTGGTTCGTTCAGGCAGATCTGAACCTGCCGGGTGTGTGAGCCATGTGCTCGTCAGGAAAATCTGAGAAACCGATCTCCTGATGTTGTCGCTGCCACATATTCTCACAAGATAACCTGTGCACACGTCTTTTGTTTGTTTTTGTGTTGCCATGTGCGTACATCTGTCTCCAGTGCATTTGTGTGTGTCTGCGTTTGTGTGTGTGTCTGTGTGTGTGCGACAGACAGGTGCACAGGGACCCCAGGCTCATTTAGCTAATGGGCTGTTTGTCCTTGGAGGCAACAGGAGTGACCTGCAGATGAGATGGATGCTCTGGCAAACAGGAGAGGGGCTCTGAAACTAGGGCAGCTTGTGTGTGTGTGTGTGTGTGTGTGTGTGTGTCTGTGTGTGTCTGTGTGTGTGTGTGTGTGTGTGTGTGTGTGTGTGTGTGTGTGTGTGTGTGTGTGTGTTGGCCTCAATACGGGTGCTCTCCTCTCGAACAAGTTAAAAACAGCCCTCGTGCTCACTCAGGTAATCCCCCTGCCATGTCGCTGCCTTCCCTCTCGCCACATTTAAAATCCATCACAGTCGGAGCTGCATTTTGAAACTTGCTGCTAAACGAACGTCCCTCTGTGCTTCACTTTCTCTCTGCTTCTGTCCTGTGACGGTTAAATTGTGAACCTTGAAATATCAGAGCAACACAATCTGAAAGAAAACGCACAATTTTCTGATTCGTAACTTAAAACACCAGTTAAACGCTGAACAGAACAGTTATAACAATAACAAGTTTACAGAAAATGTAACTGGAGAGACGCTGATTAAGATTCATTTAATTCTAATTATTAAAGTTGTTGTTTTCAGAATGGAATTTGACCTCTTGAGCTCCTGCCCCCATGTGCCGTGTCTTTCTTTCACGTCTGTCATTTACTGAAAGAAAACCTCAAACCTCCGCCACAGAAAACCACGGCTCTCGCTCAGATGACAAGCTCCATCTGGCCTTAAAGATGGCGCTTGGCAGCGGCGGGTGAATCTCCGGCCTAATGAGCGTCGGGCTGTAACACTCGGGCACATCCGTCTCTTATAACCGTGACCACCGCGGCCGTAGCTCCACCCTCTGCCGACCACATAATACACATCATTTATAAACCAGAGGCCTCTCCACTCTCCTGGAGCTATATTTGAACCAACGCTCTCGTTTTATTGCAGGTTTTCAAACCAGGAACACATGTCGCAGCGGTGTGTGTGTGGGGGCACGGACTCTTCTACGGCGACGAGAAGCCGCAGTTGATTGAAGGGCTGTTGATAAAAAAAGATGAAAGAAGCAAATAAAGACGGATGGACAGAGGATCAGCCAATGAGAGACGAGAAGAACGTACAGGGATGTTTGAGGAGCGCGCGCGTGACACAACACATATGTTTCAACGCACAATTTATACAGGGACACACACACACACACACACACACAGAGGCTCATATACGGCATCGAACAAACACACAAACACACTCAGTTTATTTCACGTGGATTTATTGTCTCGTTTGATCCTTTTTGAGACACTTTTAGTTTCTTCACATGTTTGAAGTTGAGCTAATTTCACTAATCACTGAGTTTGGTGGAAATCATTTTAGAAGTTTTTGCGTAAAGCTGCAAACAAATAAAACAAATAAAACAAACAAACAAACAAAGCAACGAGCAGACGCGGGTGAAAACATAACCTCCCTGACAGAGGTGATTCTTTATGATTGAAATTGATTTCTGACCTTGACAGACGAACAGCATCTAACATTCCTCATCCCAGATTACAGCAACCCATCTGCACATTGCACACACACACACACACACACACACACACACACACACACACACACACACACACACACACCACACACAGAGAGAGAAAGTGTGCCAGCTGAGCAGCATCGACTCCGTCTCATCCCTCGCTGCTCATCCTTCCACATCATTCATCATGTCGCCCTTTTAATGACACCACCTGTGTCAACAGGGAGGGTCCACTGTGTGTGTGTGTGTGTGTGTGTGTGTGTGTGTGTGTGTGTGTGTGTGTGTGTGTGTGTACTCTTGTTTACAGGCATGCTCAGATAACATGCAGGTCACATCTGGGCTCACAACATGTGAAGCCTTCACCACAACACACACACACACACACTCGTCTCTCGGTGCCTTGCAGGGATGTTTGACCCTCGTCCACGCCTCACGCTCCTCCTCCTCCTCCTCCTCCTCCTCCTCCTCCTCCTCCTGAGACCAGTCACCGTCTCGTAGCCTCGCTCGTGTCACTTTAGCAGCGGCGAGGTGTGAAGAGGCCGAGCTGACTGACGTCGACGTGGAGAAAAACAGCTTTCGTACAAAAGACGGCGATGACATAACGTCTGTCGAGTTCGCCAGCTGCTCCGTTTGTTCTCTTATCAGGAGGAGTTCGTGTCACTTGTTGTTTTGCAGAGTTTAATATTAACCAGATTAAGACAATAATCTGAATAAGACGCTGTCGTGTAAACATCAGGTTCTGATGACGTGAACCTGAATACGGTCATACTCCCAATAATCACATTAAGACATCATTCTGACCTCGTACTAATACTTCTTAATCGCATTATAGAGTCCGACTGGAATCCACGTTCACATAGAGCGGGTTACTGCATGATGTCATAATCTGTAACCGGACGTCTCCTCGTTACATCGCTCTGATCATAATAACATGACATCACAATACTACACAACAACATTAGAATGAATGTTAAATAACAGACTAACAGTATATAAACACAGCAGCTCTGTGGAAGGTGTTGTGCGTGAGTGCATGAATGAAAGTGTGATAAGTTACGTATCATTGTCAGGAGGTGTAACACAACAGCACACAGTGTTTGGGATGTTTGTGCATGAGGAAGTAAAATAAAACTATTTATATTGTAAAAGAAACAGAAAAACATGAGAGAGAGAACAAATCAGAGCGAGAGAGAGAAAGTGTCTCAGGTAAAATGTCTCAGAGAAACAAGAGGTCTTATACATGAGGACATATAAATAAGAGCCTGTATGTGAGTAACACACAGTGTTTCCAGACAACACTGATATTTGACTGTACACTGCAAACACACTGAGGCTGTGGTCCGCTGGTTATGTAGGCTAGTGTGTGTGTGTGTGTCTGTGTTGTTTGTTGTCTGCGATCAACACAGACACAACACAGACACAACACAGACACAAGCGGCTCCGACAGGGGAGGGGACCAATCACAACACAGATGTTTTCTCAATAAAACAAAGGGTGTGTTGTGTTGAAGCTGTTTTTTTCATATACACATTCAGCTGCTTTATTCTCGATCCTGTGAAGTGAAGTTACTGTAAATTATTTTTACTGATTCGATGTTAAGATCATTTGGAAAACAAGCTTTCTGTCCAACGATGCATTTTTGTCCTTTAAATTTACACAATAAAGTTGCAGCGGCTTTGAATAGTTAAAGGCTTTTATTTTGAAATATTGTATTTTAACCTGTCAACCAACCCCTGGATGTCTCATTTTGTACGAACCCCAAAAAACAGAAATTTAAAAAGGAAGTCGTGCTCAAAGAGGCAGTAATGTGAGAACAGGTTGTGACCTCTGACCTCTGAGGGTCCTCACCTCTGTCCAAGTGAGAATTAGTCACTTTGTCCAAACACGTCCTGACACTTTCTGTATCTTCTCCCCTCGCAGGTCCAGAATGTTCCAGGAACTTCACGGCTCCCCGGGGCGTCATCAAGACGCCGGGATTCCCCGAGAAGTACCCCAACAACCTGGACTGCACCTTCATGATCGTCGCCCCCAAGATGTCGGAGATCGTGGTGGAGTTCGACAGCTTCGACATGGAGCCCGACACCACGCCGCCGCCGGGCGCCCTCTGCAGATACGACTGGCTGGAGATCTGGGACGGGTTCCCCGCAGGTGAGGAGGAGAGGATGATGAGGATAAAGATGTGGGAGGGTACAACATGAGCTCAGGCTGACGAAGGAAATATTTCATCTTAAATCATAATAATAACATTTGTCCCCGTCTTGATCGGCTGGATGTACAAGTGGTTTGAATGTGAGCGTGATATTTTGGCGCTAAGGAAGGACATGTAGCTTCCAGGATTTACCCCCCCCCCTCTTGTCCAAGGTCAACTGTGATTGGCTCCAGTCTCCTGGATGATAAAGTGGTTTTAAGTGTTGAGAAGAAACTTTCCAGTCACATCTATCTGATCAGAACTGGCTTTACAAGATCCTGACTTTCAAAATAAAACTCCAGATAATCAGCGTGTCAGCTCCGTGGAGACGTCTGTGATTTTGTGTGGAAATAACAAATTTAAAAAGGCTTTTCACCAAATGTGGTTTGACTTTATGAAGTCATAAGTAAAAGGATTAAACTGTAATTCTGTTCATGTGTTTCCAAACTGAAACTTGCAGATTCTTTTACCAAATTAAATCATCAAAGTCACGATGAAAAAATGTCAAATACAAAAAGGATCCTCTGCTTCTCTTTGGTTTTTATGAGAATTAATCAGATGATTTACACTTTGACTTCGTTTGTGACGTCGAACATGAAACCTGCGTATACCCTCTAATTTAGTTTTACAACAGGTACGAGTCATAAAACCTGCCTCGTCACGTTAAATACATTTTTCTCAAAGACGGTTTCTTTAATTTTCTGTAGCTCTTGACTTTCCAAAGCATATTTCCACAAAACTATCTATTTATCATATGTATTTCGCAGCAGGTCTGAGTCACTAAGTGCTCAGTTGTGTTCAGGATGTGCCGAGAGAGAAACAGTGTCACAGTTCGCTCATTGTCCCTCGGCTGAACGATGGAGACACAACCTGCTCTGCGCTCGTCGTCTCTTCCATTGTTGTCTAATTAGCCGTACAGTGTGCGGATAATGGCGAGAGCGCAAATACCTCGGACGGGGGCCTGAGCCGGCTGCCAGGATGCCCACAATACTCACCGCTGTGCCCGAAGCTTTGCCTGATTATTGCCAGGATGATGGGGGGGGGGCTGGCATGGGACTATGAGGGACACAAAGACTGGCTCAGGTAGACAGACAGTGACACACACTTTAAAGATGTGCCAGCATACATCACATGCCAGGGCTGTTCCTGTCCAATGATCTGTGTGTGTGTCTGTTTGCATCATGTCGTGTGTGTGTGTGTGTGTGTGTGTGTGTGTGTGTGTTGGGGCATGTTGTGCGCAGAGTCAACGTGTGCGTCGGCGCAGATAACAAAACGTCTCTGTGGCCGGGTGAAGACCAGGATGTTCGTCTTTCATCCCCATCAAACACTTTCGCAGCATTTGCGGGAACATCAAATGTTTTCCCAGCATGCACTGCTGTTACATGTTCCCTGAGGGAGCGGTTCCCTTTGAGGACAAGAGCAGATATCAGGGGCTTGTTAGAGTTGAATTTCACTTTTCAACAGAAGCAGAATCAGATCTTTTATTAGATATTTTAAAAATATAGTTAGTTAAATTGGTCTAATATTTGCATAAAGACGTATAAAGGTAAATTAGGCAAAAACATACTTATCACAAGCTCCACATCTGGAGCTTTAAACAGATGAAACTGTTTGTTATGTGCGTGATGTGGATGAAAAGCTCCAGAAAACAATTCATGGGACTTTTGATGAGAATGTTTGAGAAATTCATTTTAATGTGCAGTTTCGTTTTTTCGGTAAATGACCAAACTGTAGCCACATTTCTCTCGGCCCCCCCGGAGTCCTCGGCGCTCTGCAGCTTCGAGAACAATACAAGTCTCGTAAATATCATAATTGGATGATTTTCACTTCTGCAGAAAACATCTTTCATCATTTAAAAAAAAGCTAAACACTCATCACGAGCCCCAGAAAAGCTCTGGGAAACCAAATCACAAATCTCAATCTTACTGTGATATCATTTTTTTTTATCACGTTAAAAATAGAGGAATTTAATTTTCAAGTTTCCTGTTTCCTAATTTACTATAACTGTGGCCACATTTATCTCCCCCCCCCCGGAGAACTCAAAGCTCCGCAGATTAAAGGAAAAACATGACGCAATTTTACAACATGTTTGCAACATCTCTAAAAAACAACACAACTGAACAACACAAACAGAAAAACACAATCCCCCCCCGGGGGCCGCCGTATGAAGCTGAAAGAAGACGCAGCCTCCCAGCGTCACGATTTCACACCTCCTCAGACGAGGCTGCAAACATGTAAAACATAATCCGTCACAGATTGTCGACGACATGCTTTAAACTAACCGATAAATATAATCCACCAGATTACCGACGCTAAGAATTCCACCGCCATCGCGCTGCGCTGCGTTTCTGATTATTTGCCCCCGAGGCCTGAAGGAACACGTTTGGAGAAATGTGATACGTGTGATTTAATTCTGGACTGAGCGTTCGGCTGCAGATTCTGTATCTCAGCCGAACAGGAGGCGGCGGGAGTCTGGTATTGTTTCCCCCCGCTGATAAGAACAGGACGGAATGGGCAGCAAACTGTGGGCAGGAGGCGACGTCGGCGCTCGGTGTCTGTCGCCGTGAAATCATGTTGTTCCAGGAGATTCCAGCTCCAGTTTGTGCCTCGGCTCAGCTCAGCTCGTTTCCTCAGAGATAAATCCTCAGCAGAATCTGAGACGGGTTTAAAGAAGCAGACAGAATCCCCTCGTTTCAGACTCTTACTGTAGAATAATCAATCTCAACTTTACCTTGATTTGTCTGTTGTGAAAGTTCAGCACTATTTTTATTATTTAATTTAAAGTTGTTAAACTCTTTTTATGAATCTGACAAAGTATTTTATTTGTGGACTGAAGATAAAAGTCTTTGAGGTTGTTTTAAACCTCAGGAGGTTTTTTTCCAAAGTGATTTGTCTTTATTAAAAAGTCATATTTATGCCTGTGACTCAAATACAGTGATAACATGATGTTTAATTAACCGGTCGTCTTGTTCCTTTAGCTCCAAGCAACTCAGAGTCACAAACTACAGACTTAATATTAATATAACAACGAATAATTCCTCCAATCTGATGAGTGGAGTTTGAGTGACGGTGTCTCCTGCCTCAAACAGCCTCAAACAGCCTCAAACAGCCTCGAGCACATTTACTTTTGAAATGTGCGTGTGTCTGCGTCATCTCACCTTTATTCTTGTCTCGGTACAACATCACCTCTGACAGGTGAGAGGTGAGAGACTGAGCAGACGAGGGATCAGCTGCGACTCCACTTCGGGTTTATTTTAATTCTGTGCAGAGGAAATACAACAGATTAAAAAAAACACTCGACTCTCAAGCTTGAATGTTTTTTTTGCCTGAAGTCACGAAACGTTTCCCGGGACGCCGAGGGCAGCGGAGCACAAAGTGAGTGGTGATGAATAATAAAAGCTCTGAGTGATGAAGCTGACGTTCTCCTCTCCTCTTCTCTCTGTCAAACCCCAGTTGGTCCCCACATCGGCAGATACTGCGGCCCGACCTCCCCGGGCCGCGTGATCTCCTACACCGGCATCCTGTCCATGACCATCACCACTGACAACGCCATCGCCAAGGAGGGCTTCTCCGCCAACTACACCATCCGCGAGAGGAGCCTCCCCCTGGGACACGAAGACGAGGGTGAGCAGCTGGATTAGTGTGGATTCATGTCCTCGATGTCTTTGTGTTACAGATCATAGTCTCACAGACTGGTACCATTGAATTTGCCTAAGTGTCCTTGAGCAAGATGCTGACTTCCTTCCAGCATCAAAGTAGCTGGTTTATGTGCGACCTTTGACCCCCGACCTCCATGTTGGAGGGAGGACGAGCAGAAAGACAATTCGTCCTTTCCGGGGAAGGAAATCTGACTTATTTTACGACTATGGCACCATGTGCTTGTTGCACGTGTTCAAACCTGCTTCCAACGTAAATTAACTTTGTCTATAACAAATTTATTACAGGAAATAGGAACATTTTTACGTAATTAAGCTATTTTATATGAAAATATAGACGAGACAAAGTCAACGCTGAACTTCCTTGAGCCGTTAACAACACACACGACAAGTGTGAAGCTGATAAGATGAAAAGTTCTGGAGATATGCGAGACACATACACACACAGATCTGGAATCAGTAGATAGATGGTAGCTGATAAGTTTGAATTAAATGTTCACAGTCAAAGTTTTTGTGAAATTATTTAATCTTTATTTAACCGATTTCTTATCTCGTAGCTCAAAGTTTAAATTGAAAACGTGATTCAGTGCTTGATAAAGACATTTTGACCTGGTTCTCGTCTCCCGCTGAACCAAACAGCTGCTTCTGTCCCAGTAAAGCTTCAGTTTTAGGGTCTTGTCCTTGTTCTGGTTGTGTCCACATGGTCTTTAACATTCTTTAAAGCCATCCGTCTGCCCTGGTTGACTGTGTGACCTCTGACGAGTCTGTAGAGGTTTAAGTTATGCTGGTCCGTATGGTTCCTACACTCCGGTGACCTCCACCTCAGTAAACTCCTGTTGCAGGAATGTGAGCGTGCACAGAGGTGAGTTTACGTAACGTCCTCTGCTGACTTATGGGCGCACAGGGCGCGCTGAACATAAAGTCCCATGTTGTTGTGAACGAGTGTGACCCGGACAATCTCCGGCTGCTTCTTCATATGTGAAAGACATGTGCCGGAAAATGTCCAGGTCCAGTTTTCTGGACTCTTTCTGGCGTTTATGTCGTTGCAGGTCAAGAGCAGCTCGTTGTAAAGAATAGATTTTTATCTTTAACGTGAAAAATGTGCCATAATTTGAATATAACAGTGAAAACAATGCACCATTTTATCACTGCATCACTACAAGTCTTTATAAATCACTGTGAGTCTCTCATGTATGTTGGATGCAGGAGAATCATCCACAGGGGTCAGACTCATTATCTGCACTTTGTTTTCTTTTCTCGTTCGTTTGTTGCCTCAGGGGCAGAAGACGTGTCATTGGGTTTTTATACGTGTGTGTGTCTGTGTGTGTGTGTGTGTGTGTGTGTCTCACATTGACGGTGACTGTTCTTGACAGGGTGATAATATATAGATGTAGCCTTCATGTATCAAACATGTCTGCGTGCTCCGTTGTGCGTCTGAGAGGTAAATCCGACCCTGTAGTGTTAACTGGGATGAGTGCGGAGCTGCAGTGGTGTTAGACAGAGCTCCAATTATCTTAGCTTAAGTAACACACACACACACACACACCCACACACACACAGACACACACACAGAGACAATTACTCTTCCTTCAGACCCCCAGCTAAGCTCAGCAGATTGAATTAGAGCCTCTCGGACCAAAGCACAGTGTCTTTTCTCCACTTTTTTACGACTGACGCTATAAACCAGGGATTCACAGGATTCACACCAGAGGGAAACTGGACCCCCTGTGGTGCTGCGGCCGTTTCTGTTCGGTTCGGGGAAAAACGTAGATGAAAGAGCTCCGTCGACTAATTAACACAATGTGAAATCACGTCTTGATTGAATAAGCAAATGTCCACATTGATTCAGCCGTGACACGAATATCAGAGACAAACCGTTTTCAAGTTAAAAGTAGAAATGAGCCGTTAGATGTTTTAAAGTTGAGTCGTGTTCTCGTCTCTGACCGCGCCCACACGTGAAGCCAACGCATCTCTTTCGCCCCCTGGAGGCTGGCTGCAGTACAAGTCGTAAACCCAACTTAAGCATTAACTTAAATATTGCTTTTAAATCGTGTTTCAGAGAACAGGGTTTTCTATCTATTCAAATAAAACCATCTGGAACACAACGGTTGCCGTTGCCAGTTGAAGCTTGAGCTCTGACGGGACTGTGAGACGCCATCTGACAGAACCAGCTGTAAACAACGTTTGTCTTCCATTCAAACTGATCTTTGCACCGGTCTTGTGTCTTCGGCCTCTTAAGAATTTCCAGAAAGAAGTTCTATCCTGGCAGGAGCTCTGCTGACAGCCACAGCGGGTTTCAAACTCACATCTCCAGCTGAGAATTTAGGGTTTTCTCTTGCTCCGTCCTGCCACCGCCCACAGAAACGGCCTCCAGCCGGGTCTTTGATCAGCTGAACCATCGGTCGTGGAGGCAGGTTTACGCCCTGTCTTTCCTTTTGGGGCGGGGAGGTGGACAGACAGGGGCTGAAGTTTGTCCCTCTCGCCTGCTGTGAGGGGGACAGGGAGGTCACGTCGTGAATAAAAATTATAAACGGGGTGAAAGAAAAGTTTGTGGAGGTGGAGGACGAGAAGAAAAACAGAAAAGTAGAAGCTTTTCAGGACTAAGGAGCGATTTTACTGTCTCATTGTCTCAGAGGATTTTATGACATTTCTAAACCGTCTCTTCAGAGATGCAGACGTGTGCTGTGAGATTATCCAAGAGAACTTTGTCCTGCAGGTTAAAGTTATTAGAAACAAGAGAAAGAGAAAATCTCCACAGTGCACACGACATTAGCTGAAATACTTGAATAATTATTTGAAGAAAAAATATCAATCTTAAGACTCCACGTTGGGCTCCGGGTGAATTTTAATATTCAAGAGTTGAAATAATGAATCAAATAAATTAAAAAAAGTAATTAAAGAAAATCATTGATGCAGCCATATATACAACATCTGGATAATTTTGCATATATACAGCCGTTTGGGAGCTATATTATTTTATTATTTTGATTCCATACACGTATTGGGTAAAGAATAAAGTGAAATCAATGCAAGAGAAAAATAAAGTAAAAGACACAAACACAAGATGTTTAAAGAGCCGAGTGTCAAGTTACGTGTGTCAAACAATCCAGGCTGTTTGAGAAATCAACTAAAGTTTTCATTTAGTTCCTGTAAAAGTCTGCACTTAACCATATGAATATCATAGACATGTGTCAGATTGTGTTATTGTGTTGTGGTTGACGCTGCCACCACAGCAGCCCCCCCCCCCCTGGACCGGCGGGGGAGCGGGGACGGACTCTTTACGGCGTCTGGCCGGCGCTCGCGTCACACTGCTCTCTTGTTGTTCTGCCCGAGTCAGAAACAACACGAGCTGTTTCTCCTCCGATGTTTACGACTCGAACTCGAACGGCTTCTTTGAGACTCTGGAGAGGACGAATGATTCATTCAGCCATTAGCAGCAGAGTTCAGTCCCTTCAGTTGACTATCTGTGAAGTAACCTTTTGAAAACTCATCTGTGTGTTAACAAAGAAAAACAAACTTCCCTTTATGGGTCGAGTTCATGTGCAGTGAAATGATGCAGCTCGTGAACAGGGACCCGATCTCCAGCTCCTCATTGGTTGATACTGTGGACTGAGAAAGTGCTATAGAAATAAAGTTGTATTATTATTATTGTTAGTATTATTTTTACAGACAGACTTATGACTAAATGGGTTGGGAGGGCGTTGCAGCAGGGTAGACAAAGCAGGCGATCACCGGGGCCGCGAGCTGAGAGGGCCCCCCCCCCCGAGAACGTCTGTTTACATCAGGCAACGATTGTTTTGCGAGAACGCCCTTAAACTCTTGAACCATCTATGTACAAGTACTTTCTTACAAAAACTAGAATGACTAAATGATGCAATGCTTTTTATTTATATTATTTATATTCGTTTGTGCTCTTTTGCCTGAGGCCCTCAAAGTCCCTGGAAACGCTCCTGCGGTCGGGCAAAGTCATTACATCAGCTCAGAGAGAAATCCATGTTCATTGATCCAGATGATCTTAAATAAAATAATATTATTCACACTTGTATACGACCCTCAGGCCTGATGTTGCTTGTTAATGAGTTTTCTCTGTCTTCGGCAGACTTCGCTTGCATGGAGCCGCTGGGCATGGAGTCGGGGGAGGTGTCTTCGGAGCAGATCAGCGCCTCGTCCCAGTACAACCCCAACTGGTCCCCTGAACGCTCTCGCCTCAACTACCAGGAGAACGGCTGGACGCCCTCGGACGACACCGTCAGGGAGTGGATCCAGGTCAGTTAGTGTCTCCGTCCGTCCGCCGTCCATCTGTCGTCGTGTCTGTCTGTCTGTCTGTCTGTCTGTCTGTCTGTCTGTCTGTCTGTCTGTCTGTCTGTCTGTCAGCAGGATCAAACCCTACAGAGCAGTGTTTTCGTTAATTCTTTAATTTCTATGATATTCCTACTGTTGGGCCTTGTTTTCGCTCTTTTGAGATTGGTCAAACCAGAAATGGAAATCCCTCCGATTTAGTATCTTCCCACGAGGAATCTGTTTACAGAGATAACATCGCGTTTACAATAAATGGTTGAAAAAAGGCTCCAAACGGGAATAAACGCACACAACGATAAAACGAAGAGATGAGATGAAGATGCTCCAGAACATCTGAGGCGGCGCCACTTGAACTCTTCAAGTAATTGAGACAAAAACAAACACCGGCTCTGCAGTTTGGAGTCTGATCTCAAAGTGGATGTGGAGTATTTGTTGGTTCACTCACAGAGAAACAACGTCGCCGGAGTCTGAACTCGTCTGCGCCGCTGAGATCTTCTGCTCACATCTGGGCTGAATATTGTTCACTCATTTGTAGCACTTCTCTGCATGTTGTATGGATACAGGATAAAAGAGGAAAGTCGGGATGCATTATTTAGTGGAGTCTGCCGCTCCTGCACGGTTGACATTTGTCACTTTCATTGTGAAATCTGACGTCGGAGCCTGAAGACTCTCGGTCACAGAGCAGCTCAGTGCTTGAATGTGTTTTAACGGATTTAATCTTTTTCTGGTCGAGGAAAAGTTTGAGTCGTGTTTGTCCACGAATCAGGGACAGGAATCTGTTTCAGCCTTGAACCGAAGAAAACATTTATTATTACTGTGGTTATTATTTCCTCATTGTAGTTAAACTGCTGAACATACAGGCCGTGATGAGGTCGTCACATTATTCGGAGAAGTCACTAATGTTCTACTCACATACGAAGGTTTGTGCACTTTCTTCTCTTGTCGTAACCACGATCATACAAGATTATATTTATTTACAATCTTGCGTTTGCTTTTAAAATGTGATTTAGCTTCTGTAGCCTGTGGATTTCTCTGATTTCCTCTCGGGGCCAGAATCCAGTGACCTGACAGGAGGACAGGTCACTGGAACTCCAGATATACGTAGGAGTCCTGGTTCACTTGGACCTGGGCTTTGTTTTTCTCAATATGAAAACAGTGAGGTGCGGCCGCGGAGCTTCAGGACCGTCCCATTGTCCGGGACAGGAACTCATACAGGAAGACTCACAATGCCCCTCGCAGTTAGAACAGGCCGTCGCTTCCTTCCTGAGGGGGTTACAGCAGGAAGCAGACAGCAAGACGGCCTCAGCGCTGGATTAGTCCGAGTGCCTCTCTATTGTCTGTCTGGGGACTTCTTCCAGCTACCGGGCAGCAGCTGAGCCTTCTGGGACATCATGATATGAAGGACAGCGTTTTAATGGAGGTTAATGGGTGTGTGGATGGCGAGAGCCTGGATTTACCTGAAGGTCGTTTACATGCAACAAACATATGTGGGATTAAATCATATAATCAGCTGTCAATCATGATGTTTCACTTCATTTTATAGCATCAATTAACTAATTAAAACACTTGAGCAAACATCAGTGTGATATGAACTACTAAAAATAACAGAAGTCAAGATTTCTAACATGGAGGAGGCAGGGTTAATGACCTGTACTGCAGCCAGCCACCAGGTGGGGGTAGAGATGCCTTGGCTTCACTTTTGGAAGCTGTCATGTCGTCCATCTTTATATCATATGAACACTCATATGTGTCACTCGTCCAAATTGCACCAAATTCACGACTGGACTTCGTTCGGCTCCCAATAAAACACCCACCATTTTGTAGAAGATCACTGGAGATTATTAATAACTAAATACACAAATACAGACGGACGGAGATTCCTTGAATTAGATGTCACACAAGGATCCGGACGTCAGGTAACGACGACTTCATGCATTCAATTACAACTTCAGTTTGCAACCCTGCGAACGAGACTTGATTAGCAACCAGGCCCGAGTGCAGGCCCGGACCACCGGGGACGCCAGAGGGCCCAGGTTCACTTAGCGGCAGTGAGTGCACAGTGATATGATTAATAATAGATAATGTTCCAGCACGGGAACACTGGTTTGTGTCTGAGCCTCTGGGCAAAGTGTTACCAAACTGGCACGTGAAGCGAATCCGCAGCGTGCACTCTACCTGCAGAAAACTTCAATATACGACGGGACACGTGCACAATGCACCGGCGGTGGGTGGAGCCAGGGGGCGTCCGTTTGTTTACACCTTCACTTTCCTTGTTGTATTACGTCTACAGAGCGAGATGCTGTTTGCTGGGGTCAGGGCAGGAGGCAGGAGAAAGTAAAACCATCTCTGTAAGATTTTAATTG
The DNA here is from genome assembly GCF_022539355.2 of Hippoglossus stenolepis. Taxonomy (NCBI): domain Eukaryota; kingdom Metazoa; phylum Chordata; class Actinopteri; order Pleuronectiformes; family Pleuronectidae; genus Hippoglossus; species Hippoglossus stenolepis. The sequence goes on along the minus strand of NC_061493.1, from coordinate 22,439,401 downwards.
GATATTTTATAACATTGTTAAGGAAGCTCTTCATTTTTAACGAGGCCAGTTTAACCTGCTTGGAACGTCTCACCCGTGAACCTCTCATTCCAACCAGCTCTCTGTCGACTCCGTATCTTGATTATTTTTCATTTAAAACACCACCAGGCCCCATGTTTTGCATAATTCACTTATTTTGTGGTGATTTGATTAAACCGCGTCAGTAAGATATCGCATGAGAAAGTAACAGCAGCAGGTTTCGGCTCCTCTGTGCGGGTCAGAGGGGATTTTCTTGCAGCTGATGGAGCGAGTTGAATCCAGACGTGAGAAGCGATGACTCAGAGCGGTGCCGGTGTTGCATTCAGGGAAAAAACTCGAGACAGATGACGAAATGCACAGGGTTTGCTTGTCCTCACCTCCGATGATGTAATGTTTGATATTAGAGTCGCAACAGCAATAACAAAATGAACCAGTTCGCTCATTGTCTCCGTTTAAATGGGAAAAACTACTTTCAAAGTTAGCGAACACAATAAGGAAACTGACAACACGACCACCATCAGACACACGCCGGCCTGCAAACCAATCAGTGTCAATTAAAGGAAGAAGCAGCCTGACGAGGAAACAAAGATCGTTAGTGATTATAATGTGAAGCCAAATCTAACTGGATCAAATATAAACAATGGAACAAACACACGAAGCCTGGTTCTGATTTTCAGTTTTTTTAAGAAAAGTCAGATACAGAGAAAGCTTTTTAGTATTATTATTATTATTATAAAACTTTATGAACCAACCACAGCATGAGGAATAATGCACCTGCTCCTCGACGTGCCCCTACGGTGCTAAATCTGAATCCAGGAGTTTTCCTTGTAATGTTTTTATTTAAATCTTTTCCCATTTTTCACGTTTGATCCCAACAATTACAGTGAGAGTGAAACCTCATTCCTCACGATACAAAGCACCTGCTACACTTCGCTGAGCACGGATCTGCGGAGCGTCCACCGCCGACCTCTGACCCGCCCGGGTGTTTTCCATCACGCTCGCTGTAGGTGCGGGGGTGGGGGGGGAGGTGACGGCCGCTCCTCGCTCAGCTCACCGACCGTGAGATTTGCGGCGGCGACCTCTCAGTCACACGCTCTCTCTCTCTCCTCCCGCGGCCCGCGGCCCGGTTCTCTGTGTGAGGACAGTTTTCTGTTCCGCTGGCAGCGACCATCCCCCTGCCACAGTGATTTATAGCCTCGGACGCGGAGCTGCTGCTCGCCCTCCGACTCTCTGAGCCATCTGAGTTATGACTGGTGTTTTTTTCTGTGAAGAGAATATCCCACTTTATTTGATTAAGTGTGATGCGTGGCCAGCTCCGCACAGCGTGGTTTGCCTCACGGCTTCCCATTCATCTCAGTTGAAAAGAAAATTATGACTTGGTTAATTCTTGCATGTCTGCCGCCGCCTCCTCTGCAAACACCTCTATTATTCATTTAAAGGCATTTATATTTTATTGATACTATTTTCAGGTTGCTATTCATAATGTTGTCGGGTGATGTTACCCTTGGCAATTTGGATGGCGGCAGACAGTTAGCTCATTATCTTGCTTTATGATGAATCTGTAATAGTATTTTTCACTGCAGTGACTCATTTCGTCAGCGTGCTGGTGTGTGTGTGTGCAGTGAAATGGAAATCCTGCATTTCATAGCAAATATCCACATTTTATTGATGTGAGGTTTGACAGCAGATTCGATGCTCATGAAGAAAATATAAAAAAATTTTACTTATGCAGCAGGACCATAAAAGCAAAGTGGAAATGAGCTTTGAACTAACTTTTAATGTGGAAATTATAGATCAATCCACGTTTGCAATATCAAAGATCGTTAAAGTTGGGTTTTAAATACTTGACTTCATCTTAAGCACAGATGTGTGAGATTACTGTCTTGAAAAAATGTACAAAAAGTACAAATGCTCCACCCGGGCTCCATATGTGTGGATGTGTCCCACACTGGTCAGCGGGTGCATCTGGACCAGTGGCAGTAAAGTGACTTGTTATTGAACTCATGACGTCAGCACGGGAAACGCTTCCTTCCATCCTGACTTCAGGTATTTATAGACGCCCTGCTGTTTGTCTTCAGGAGCTTTTTGACGCCACCAGGAAGAGCTTCAGCGTTGAGCATCTGGAGAACACATTTGGGTTTTTGTGTGAGCGGAGGTGTGTTGTGGAAGCTGGGGCGGGGGGGGGACCGCATCACAAAGGATCCTACAGAGGGAGTTTGAGGGTCTCGGGATCCAGAGCAGACCTCTGGAGTGAAGCCACAGTGATCTTATGAACCGAGGGGAACCTGCACTGTGTCTGTGCTCATCATCAATCTAACGTTTTAATCAATCGGGGGGTAATTCAATTAAATTTATCACATAAAAACAACGACTTAGATCTAATTAACTTCGGTCTAATTTGGGATTAAAATCCCGAGGCTGCTAAACGGAAGTGTTTCAGAAATGGTTCCTCGTTTTCATCGATGCCAAATCATCGTAAGATTCTGTAAACGTTAAGTCATCGGATTAACGTAATCACGTTAAAGTTCTAAATACAAACATTAGAATGTGATTTCTCAGAAAGGAGATAAAGGAAATCAGATCAGACGCTGTGTAAAGTCGAGTTTTGTAATTTCACTACACATGATTTAGATGTGAGTGTGTGTGTGTGTCTGGTGTAGGTTATAATGTAGTAATGACTACCGAGTACTCAGGTAATGTAGTAATGACTACTAAGTACTCAGGTAAAAATGTAGTAATGACTACTGAGTACTCAGGTAATAATGTAGTAACAACTACTGAGTTCTCAAGTAATAATGTATGAATGACAAATGTAGTAATGACTAATTAATACTGTTATTAATACAGTACTGAGGGCTCAGGTAATACTGTATTATTGACTTATATAGTAGTAACTATAGTAATCAGGTAATAATGTAGTAATAACTGCTGAATACCTAAGTAATACTGTTATATTAAATATAGTAATGACCACTCAGTAATAACTATTAGGTACTCAAGTTATAATGGAGTATTGACCAATAAATACTGATGTACTGATGTAGTAATCACTACTGAGCACAGCAATAATTAAGAATAAACTTCAGCAGATGTAGTTTTCCTGTATTTCTCAGTAAAGAAAGTTGTGCATGCAGTGAAAATGTGTTTTTCTTCCTCTCCTCTGGATCCTCGGGGGACGGCACTTCCCTGAGTCGCCACTGAACCCTGAGAAATAACTGACTGTTTCTTCACTATCACTGTTGGTGCAGTGTCCTGTTCTGGCAGGAAGTAGCGGGGCTTTTGTTCAATCTGCTTTAGACACACTCAGACTGAATTATGTCTCCTTCCTGCATTTTGTTCCCTTCATTAAAAAAGCCCGAAGTGAGACTGTTTTCTGTGGCGAAGATGGAGGCTCTGCCAAGTGTCGAGCAATTAGAAGATGGAAGAGCAATTAGCTTTAGTCGTCGCACTGAGGAAGTCCGGAGAATGGAGCTCTGAGCGGCCGCTATAGAAAACATGTCCTGACAATAGATGACTGTCTTCAGCAGCTTTACTTCATTCAAACCCCGGGGAACCGTCCGTTAGCTCATCTCACACCAGCAGCACATTTATTAAACCTTATTTATCTTGATTTAAAATAAGAGATAGATTTTTTTTAAATGTTATTGCTCAAATTTAAGGCCGTAAACAGTCTCACTCCCTAAATACCTCTGTGAATTATCGATTAACTCTCTCTCTTTTACACAGACGTCAATCTGACCGACCCATGCGACTTAAAGGAGACATATTCTCATAGTCAGGTTCAATTGTGTTATTACCAGAAAAGGTTTATAAGCTCTAATGCTCAGAAAACACTCGTTAGAATGTCCAATGCTGCAGCTCCTCTCTTCAGCCTCTGTCTGAAATGCTGCTACGTGCATTACGCAAATATAATATATCATATAGACTTTGGGCTTTTTAACTTTGCATAAGTTTTAGCCTCACATGAAACCCTCTACAACACACTCGAGGAAAGAAGATGTCTCTGGAACCACCGTGGAACATGAAACATCTGGACGCAGCTCTCGAAACTAACTGTCGTTGTTGTGTTTCCCAGACACGACGTTGGGCCGACAAGTTGACGTTGTGTCATTTTAAAGGATTAGAAATGATCGCAAACCACTAACTCTCAGTCTTCTATGTGACGTCTTCGCTTTGTAACTCAACTCACAGCAACGTGTGGTGTTCGTGGGGGGGGGAAACATCTCGTGGGAATTAAGATCCGGATGCAGCCGGGGAATGACGAGTGCGAACAATCCCGCAAAGCCTCGTTTCCCAGGGGTCTCCCTGTCAGTCACAGAGCGGCGGTGAATCTATTTTCTACTTTCCTCCTGAAGAAGCATCAGTGGTAGAAAGTTCAAGGCCTCTGGTTCCTTCCCATGTACAGTATCATGCTGATATAATTACACACCATGTATTACCCAAGCATCCCACACACTGAAGGCTCGAGTGTATTCCGGTCGCAACTGATGATTTTCAAACTCAACAAACAAGCAATTTAGTTTAGTTTGAGTGGAGTGAAATGGAAATGACCTCGTTTAATACCCGGTTATGAAAATAAATCGATTTCACTTTGGTGCTTTGATACAGTTCGGAGGAACTTGATGCGATAACTATATACGGAGCTGCAGCCTCGGTGAAGTCATCTTCATTTGAGATAAGCTTTAGTATTTGTGGACTGATTTTAAAAAAGAAACCCCGACTGTAGAGCTCTGTGTTATCGCCGCTCCGCTCTTTGATGATTACCATCTTTCTTCTTTTTCAAGCCCATTGAACGGGCTTGTTTCTCGACGTCGCTTGGCAGCAGGGAGATTAAAACGCCTCGGCCGTTTCAAAAAAGACTTGTTATCTGTTGTTTGGCCCGTAGATGATAATTTGGGGAAAGAGAGTGTAGTCACGAGATGAGATGATGTCGCTGTGATTTCATTTTCAGAGACTTATTTGAAGGATTTCTGCGAAACCGCCGGTGAAATAAGGAAAATCACATGTTCATTCCAATCACTCTTTGAGTAAAACCAAAATTAAATCTCTTCCCAAATAAAGAGGAGGTTTTATAAGGTTAAATTCGGATTCTTTTTTTAGGACGTCTGCGGAAACAAGGTTTGAGTTTGTTCGCTGTTCTGGGAAATTAGTTTATTCAGTTTATTCAGTGTAGTCGTACAATCAAACCGGTGATTGAGCCTTGGACGCTGACAGATGTCGGTTATTTAAAGACGTGACAGGTAATCAAATGTTTCAGCAGATATCAGTCGAGGTCTGTGGAGTTTTTTACAGTTTGAAAATCCTCATTTGTCAACAACTAAATCCTCAACATGGAAGTTGAGTGATTAGTTCCCAGCTTCGTCCTAAAGTCTCCATATCCACTCCGGAGGTACCGGAAACGTGAAGATGAAAATTGATCTCTGTTAAATCTGGTCAGGAAGTCAGGGATGTGAGTTTGGGAGATCAAATTAAAGTTAAAAACACAAGTTAGGTCAGCACGTATGTTGCCTGAGGGTCAGAAACACAGGAAGTGACCCCCTGATGGCTGCTCGGTGAGTTTCATTAAGACCATTAAGTGATTTAAATGAGTGTATCAGTGTTTTTATCTGCTGCTCTATCGGCTCTTGTGGGACATCACAGTTAAAAAAAACTTCTACAGACTATATATATAAATGTAGATACACACTCACCCCCCCACAGGTCACACACTAGTCATTAGTGATGCGGGTGGACAAGCGTAAAATTGATCCTGAGCTGGTTCACACCACACACACACACACAGACACACACACACACAGACACACACACTGTTCCTCTGGACCTCAGTCTCAACTGGTTTGAATTAAACCTAAACGCAAAACACATTCAGCTTCATCCGGTTGTAGAAAAAAACAAGTTGAAAAGAGCAACAAGGGACCAATGAGGAAATATCTATTCCGTACCTACTGTGTTAAAGAACAAGATTCATGGTCTATATACTGGGAATTTATGTTTTTTTTTTAAGTGTCTTATTTCCACAATCAAAATGACTGAGAGGATTTTAAAAAGCTATTTAATCCGTCGGCGCCTCGTCTCATCAGGTGTAAGTGGCTATTTGAGGAGAAAGTGATGGAGGAGTACTCATTACTTCCAATACTTGTCAGCAGTTTAGTAGTGAAGCATAGAGACAGTGTAATTTCCCCTCAGAGGTCTTGGTTATGTGGTGCGTCTGTCTCTCCTGCGTCCTGCTCTGAATTTTCACTGTCTACTTACGGACGGCTCACGGTATAATTAATGAGATCCGAGGCAACTGAGACACCGGCACGAGCCAGAGGAGCGTTTGTGTGAGGAGAGTTTGTCTCTTTACGTTTAAGTGAGCACTAAGTAGAACGTTTTAACTCACAAATTACATCCCCTCGTAATGTAAAGAGGAAATCTCTGAAGAATGCTCCTCTTCTTTTTTTTAGAAAAATCTGCTTCTTCTTTTGATGCGCTCGCACTCCCTGACATTTTAAGATCCGCTCAGAACAAACACAACCTTGTGCTGCAGCAGACTCGGGTTTAATTAATCTTCCAACATTCAGAAAAGTTTTGCACCTTCGGGCTCTCGTTTCCTTTAAGTGTTTTTTTTTTTTTTTGAAGGGGGCTGGTGAAAGCTTCTCATTCTCTGTCCCTTTGGATGTTCCAGCACGAATCCACTTATCCCTCGTGTGCCTCAGATGAACTCCAGTCACTGACACAACTTTGTCTGTATATTCCAGACACTTATTCACATTTAGCCACATATTTCATCCATTATCCGTTACTTTCAAATCTATATTTCAAGCAATATTCATTACTAATATACATACTGTTTATTTAAACCGTAATCCTTCATTTTCAGATATGTATTGAAACAATAATTTACTTTTTAATACATATTCTGACCATTTATCTATGATATTATTCTTACCTATATATTTTGCACTTTTAAAATGGATTTTGCCCATTTATCCATATTTTGTTTTAGTTTTCTCAACCCTTACATCACTATTTCTTACCCTTTTTCACATTTTAACAGTAACTTTAACTATTTCAACTTCCACCACGTTGGCCTGACACACTCCATCACTGTTCATACTCATTCGGTTGTTACAGCTGAGCAAACATGTTGGTGTTTTTCTTTTGAATCTAGCTTCTTGTGGACGAGCTGCTCCGAGTCGTACAGCCCCCGTTCTCCCCGGGGTCTCTTCCTGTTGATCCTGAAGCCTTCCACTGACTTATCCTCGTCCTGCTCTGTGTTTCCAGGTGGACTTGGGATTTCTCCGGTTCATCACGGCCATCGGGACGCAGGGAGCCATCTCAAAAGAGACCAAGAAGCATTACTTTGTCCGCGCGTACAAAGTGGACCTGAGCTCCAACGGAGAGGACTGGGTCACGGTGAAGGAGGGCTCCAAGCAGAAGGTGATGAAGTTAAAGACGACTCACTCGTTGCCGTAACAACCCCTTGTTTGTATAATGAGTAATGAAGGACTCGTTCTAATCGATGGGGGGGGGGGAGTGTGGACGACTGAATCAATGTTTTCTGAGGCTGCCGGCGTTTTGGCAGCGCGCCTAATCCCAACGTCTGCTTTACATCTTCACGTCGCTCATCGCTATCTGAATCAATTTCCACGGAGGAGCAGCGCTGCACAGGAAGTTCCTCTGACTGACACCGCTGAAGGAAAACAGACCGAGTTTCTCGTTGAACAACATTTTGATCGACAGGCTACAAGAGCATCGTGCTAAAACTTCACGTGTTCAAATCTGTTAAATGAAGCCGAGGAGAAAAACGTCTGGTGCCTCGTGTTTCAGCTTCAATGGAAAGAAAGGCTGAGACGTTAAGTGAAGTATATTTAGTCACAGGTCAGGGGGTCAAGCCAGGTTTCGCTCAAACCGCAACACGCCAGGAAACGGAAGCAGCAGGAGAAGTTTACAACAGCAGAAGTTGTTTCTCTCTAATTCCTGGTGTATAAATAGATTGAACATATTAAGTAACACTAACATGAAGCGATTATCAGTCGTAAAAGTACTAATCCGTGTTTTTCTCTCCTTCAGATCTTTCAGGGGAACCTCAACGCGATGGCCGAGGCTCAAGCTTTTCTTCCCAAACAGACTCTGGCTCGCTACGTCCGCATCCGCCCCATGACCTGGGAGCAAGGCATCTGCATGCGCTTCGAGGTCTACGGCTGCAGAACGTCAGGTAACCAACTCGCACGTGAACTCCTCGTGCACCGACTCACCGCCGACATCCCGTCAGGGCTGGAATCCCTTTTTTTCTTTTTGCACTTTTCATTCATATGAAATTTCACGGATTTCTTCTTCTTAATTCCCTTTGTCCTTCCCCACAGGGATCATTAAAGTTTAATGTCATCTGAAGTTTATCTAATCTAACACACACATGTACGTTTTTCGCTCACAGCCACATTCGGATGTTTATCTTCTGAAAAAAAGCTAATTATCTCCAGATATTTGAATATGGGTCAAATTCTTTTTATTCAACATGATCCGTTTTAACAACTGATTACTTTTCCTTTTTAAATAGAAATGTAAGTTTTACAAGAGTTAAACTAATTTTGTAAACCTGCACTTTCACACTGGAGACAGTTATACAGACATGATCTGATTTCCAGGAGCCTGATATTAATTTGTACGAATTCTTGATGTGCCTTCTTTTTTTTTTTACATTATTTCTTCTTACTTTAACCTCTTTTTATTTAACCTGATCCATTTTAAGAAATGATATGTTTTTAAATAGATGTAGAAACCTAATGATGTGCTTTCACACATCCAACACGTTTTTGAGACATTGGAGACAGAAAGAAAAATGTTCTTTAATGGACAGAAACCTGGTTTTAATTTGTATGAATGCTTAATGTACCGTATTGAAGACACATTCAAAAGGCTTTTACTCTGGAGGAAACGAGTGACAGTCAAACAAAAATTACCTCGACGAGTTCGACCCGCTCTTGGCTGCAGGTCGACGTCTCTTTTCAAACCGCGTCCGCTCCCTTTATTTTTCCATTTTCTCACTTTTGCACATCGTGAATCAAGCGAACATCTTTCTGGCTGCGGGAGGAGAACCTCCTGCTGCTATCTGTTGATTTAGAATAATCGCCCGCGTTCCAAGGCGAGTGCAAACTCCCACAGAAGGACAGCGTTATTCATTACAGAGGAGCAGCAGAAAAATCATTACTCATCCTCCAACATTATATAAACCTGGGTCCTTGATGTGCTACAAGCCACTCTCGGTAGGAAGCTTCATAAAGTAGAGATTAGACTCTTATTCATGGGAGAGCAGGCGGCAGAGTGCGAGACACGAGATTCACGAGATATAATGACACAACTGGGGAAGTGTGTGTGTGTGTGTGGTGTATTTGCACATGAGGAACTATTAACACTATTCACTCCTGAGCCAAGTTTAAACTTGATCCTTATTTAATCTAAATTTAAAGGCGATATAGAAGGTTCCAGTGTTTCTGTCCTTTAACAGCTATAGAGGTTTTTATGAATGTAAAAGTTCTTACATGCTTTTTAATGAAATGCCTTAAAGTTATAGGCGTGATACATCCCACCATCTGGAATCGAACCTCCAAAACATGTGAACGTGCACTGACGGACAACTTCTAGTAATCTGCTTTTTCGTGACTCGCTCGCTAACTCCTCCCTATCGTCTCTGCGTCAGCGGTGCATCTCTGTCCCGGCTTGTGAAAACTCAAATCATTGTTCGTTTTTTATTGACGGCCATCGGGACGTGAAGAGGATTTGAACGAACAAGATTTTTTTAAATTCAGAAACAACTTAACGACCCTTCCTTTAAGACACAAGCTACTTTTCAAACACACGCAGACAGTCCTGGAGGGCGTTTCCGTAAAGAGCATTATAAGTTTACATTATGGAGGAATCAACATCGTCGGAAGCACCAGACACGACTCTGGACAAACACAAATATCCCACTGAGACAAAGACGGGTTCAGGCAGGATATTAGATTATTGTGGATAATGGATTGGACTTGGCTCAGGATGACCAGACCATTGTGTCCAAGTATTTTAGAAATGTCATTAAGTTTGCGTATTCCGGGAACACCAACAAAAAAAACCCCCACAAGCTGACGTCTCTCAATTATTCAGTAATTATCCCCGTTTATTTCCGAATGCTTGACCGACTGAGACGGCAGCAGACGGACCCAGTTGTGGGACAGATTGTATCACGGCCTCGAGGTCACTTGAAGCGTTTCCGTCGACGGGGGCGTCGGCCGGTGTCACGTACCCGCGAGACGTTAAACCTCTGTCGAAGATTGTATCTCGACCTGCGACATCCGGCTTCATCTTCAAAAAAAAAGACCCATCCCAGAGAAGACAAATGGATCTGTGGTGTTTCTACTCTGGAGTTTGAACTGCATATAAAAAGGTTTAAAACACCAGAGGGTATCAAGCAAAACCGCTGAGTACAGCAGTGTCAAGATAAGGACGGCAGTGGTCGTCCTTATCGCGCTGTGCGCCTTTTAAAAAAGTTTCTTATCCTGTGTTCTCTCTCCTCCTCTCTCTCCCTGTCCAGACTACCCATGCTCGGGGATGCTGGGGATGGTGTCGGGTCAGATCTCGGACGCACAGATCAGCGCCTCCTCCTACGCCGACCGCGGCTGGGTAGCTGAGAACTCCCGCTTGTTGACGGGGAGGTCGGGCTGGACCGGGCAGCAAACCAAGCAGCCCTTCAGGAACGAGTGGCTGCAGGTGGGTTCACGGGTTTAGTGGTCGACAGGAAAGTTACTGAGCAAGATGTTGAGCAGAGGTCGCAGGTTAGGAAGCACAGATGTAGACAGCAGCTCTGTAGTATAAATAAAGGATTTATACTACAGCTGCTCTGGATAATTTCAGGAAAATGTCCGGACTTCGGCGCAGCTCTGAAAGCAGCCAGGCTCAGTTTCTTTCTTTCTCCCCCCCCCCTGCAGGTGGATCTGGGCCAGGACAAGATGGTGAGCGGCGTTGTGATCCAGGGAGGGAAACACCGCGACAGGAACGTCTTCATGAAGAGGTTCAAAGTGGGCGTCAGTGTGGATGGAGAAGACTGGAACTATGTGAAGGAGGAAAACACCACCAGGCCAAAGGTTGGTTCACTTACACTTCTCTCAGAAAGACGACGTGCTGCACTTCTTTGAGGAGAGAGGGAATCTATTAAATGTTGTTTAAATGTCAGAACGTCAGTTACATTATCGACCTGAAGAGACGTGTCTTTTTATTTTGTGACCTATGAGTGTTTAGCAGTACGTGGTCCACGTTACAGCCGGGCTGAGAGACGGGTCGGACGACAGGGGTGGACCCTGTAAAGATCAGCTGCCACTCACATCCTTGTAAAAATACCACAAAGTAAAAATACTCCATTACATGTAGAAATCCAAATCCTGCTTGAGCAAAAATGTACTTAAAATACCAACAAGTATTTCAGTCAGGACTTCTGGAGTCAGAGGATTTAAAGAGAAACAAAGGAGATTCAGAAATTGAATTTACTATGAACGGAAGGAATAGACTTTGGCGCAGGAAGTAGAGCATCACAGGAAGCGCTCATTTGAATTAGGTGACACTTCCTCCGGAGGTCAGAAGCTGGTGCTGGTGAAGAGGAGCCGAGCGAAGGGCTTCTGATCGGGGGAACTCTCTCTTCTACAAACTGCTCCACACAAAAACACTTCTACTTCTTCATCCAGTTTTTTCCTCCCCCTCCCTTTTCTTTATCTTACAATTTCCACGCTCTCTGCCGGGTTTGGCGGCGGCGTGTTGATGCGAGCGAACGCAGACTAACAGAAAGTAAATTACAAGAAAGCCAGATAAAAGCTCCTCTGGCTCTAATCTGTAATTCCTGAAAGCCGTCGTTTCATACGGACGCTCGACTGCAACTGGAATGAAATGTTTAGTCAAATTACAGACTGCTCTTCATATGAAGTCTGAAATGCTGCTGCCTGACGCTCTCCACTAAACCAACGACATATGGAAAAATAAAGCTCAGGGGGAATTAATGTTGTTGTCGGGGCAAATAATATCGAGACGCAACAAATGAATAAGAGCCAGAAGAGGAGAGCACGAGGTTCCACACGAGAGCAGAGCAGTGAATTTAATGAAAATCACGAAGTCAGGTCGCGGCGTCGATGTGTTCAACGCGTTTATTTATTCCTTCACTCGCAGAATGATTTGTTCTCTCACTCATTCGCCCGACACCCGATCTGAGGTCCCGTAATCCTCCTGTGGTGTCATTAACTTCTGCTCCGCCGCTGCAAGGACACAGGCAGAGATATTATGGAAATCAACCTGCTGACGGGTATGGAAATACGACTCCTCTGTGATTCCTTTATCAACAAAGTTCCTTTATACAAAACTTCATTATTTATACAGCAGCGAAATTCAAGTCTGTGCCTGAACTGAGTTAAAAAGAAATTATGAGGATACAAAATTAAAGTCTCCGAAACACATGGAGGGATTTCCACCAAACTCTGTGTCAATGTTCCTCGAGAGTTTATCTCTAGATGAGTCACGTTTTCAGATGATTGGTCAAAGGTCAAAGGTCGATAATGAATAAAATATATATTTTTGAATTTGCATTTTTCCTGAGCACTTTATGATGTCAGGGCGGCGCAGTGGAGCAGCGGTTCGCCTGCATGTTCTCCTCATGTGAGCATGGACGGTTGTTTGTCTCTATATATATCGACCCTGTGATTGGCAGGCGAACTGCCCGCCTCTTGCCAAAGGTGAGCTGGGATTGGCTCCTTACCCTTCGTCCTCCTTCAGAACTCGATGATCATGTGTTGTGATCAAAAAAAGCCCCAGAACCACCAGTACATGGCCCCTGCAGTGAGATGATACGATGTTTACGACGTGTGTTGGTGTCGGTTCAGCAGTTCTGGTTTGTTCAGAATCAACAGTCTGACTCACGATGACCCAGCAACTGACGAGAAACACCCACCACCAGAAGTCGGCGTTGACAGGAAGTGTGAGGTGACATCAGAGTTCTGAGGATCACAGCTCGACCACTAGAGGGACGTTAAAGACACAAACTCATAGTTTCTAACTCGTCCCCGAGAGGAAATTCATGTCGCTGCTTTAAAGACGCCTCCTCCTCCTCTCCTTGCCCGGCCCCGTTGGTGCGACGTCCTCCTCCTATGTGTTCCAGATGGCGGGGGCGCAGGACGAGGTTAGCCGGCAGACTCCTGCTGACTTACCGCAGACGGAGAGGTGGACGCTCCTCTGTCGCCGCGCTCGGCCTCTACGCTCTGTTTCCTGTGTCTTTTTTTTTTAATAAAACCTCTTCAAAAGACGAGGAAGGAAGGAAGGCTCAGTGAGGCCCCGGCTGCTCCTCGTGGATTTAACACACACACACACACACACACACACACACACACACACACACACACACACACTGTACATAATGTATGTGCTCATGCATAAAGATGAGTGAATATGTGGTGTGAGACCATCCACAGGGTAGAAGCCCTGGAACAGGTTCTGTTAGAAAGATGTTGATTAAGCTCAAGATTTCACATGAAGGTTAAATAAAATATAATATATGTTGTAAGTAAGACGGATGCTCTGTAAGGAATCAAACGTCTAATTGTGCTACGGTATGATAAAGTTATTAATACCAATAATGTGATGGCCTTTCTTAGAAATATCACATTAATGTACAATTACATATCAGCTGATGTTCGGGAAATTATAGGAACGTTTCTAGAAAATGAGCTGGACCTCGATACCACGGCTCCGCACAACGACCACGTCTGTGCAGACGTATATTTCTGTTGAAGGATGATAACAGTCGATGATATGAACAGTTGTCTTTTTACGAAACACATGTTTTTCTCATTCAACTGAAACCAGATGCCGTGATGTCACATACCTGCTGTTAGATAATACAGATAAGTGTGATAGCGTCGCCACTAAGGGGCGATTTAAAGTATTTTTATCCACAGACTCTCTGCAGCCTTTAGTAAATCACACACGGGGAAAGTTTCGCCGCTCAGACACTGAGTGTGTGTGGTGTCCGACCACTTGGCTCCTGGAGCGACGGTAAACGGTTTCATCTGTGCTGCTTCGCGTTGGGACGATGAAAGGATGAACTCTGGTTCTGATTTCCTGCCGTTTGCTTTGGGTTCCTCCTCTCGTTCAGTTTCTGCTTCTTATCAAAGTGCGTGATCTGAAGCAGAGTCGGGATCTGAACAGTTATTGATTGTTTCATTCACATCCGGCGCGGGACCAATGACTTTCACACTCGGTTTGAACGAAAATAGAAAAAGATGAAGAGGAGTCGGATTTCTTTCCCAATCCCTCGAACGGAAGAATTATTTTTCTACTTTCATGTTCGTTCATTATTATTCATCGTTCTAACTTTCGTAAGAAAAGTCTGAACTGCACTTTAATGAGTTTTGCAGGTACCTCAACCAAACATGTAAGATCTCAACTCATCCTGATTCGGTCCCTGACGAGTTCTGTTTCTGTGTTTCCCTGCAGATTTTCACTGGGAATCAGAACCACGACACTCCGGAGCTGAGGTCCATGGGTCCGTTCCTCACACGCTTCGTCAGGATCTACCCGGAGAGGGCCACCAACGAGGGCCTGGGCCTGCGCCTGGAGCTGCTGGGCTGTGAACTGGAAGGTCAGTCCAGATTAGAGTTCAAGCGACGCTGAAGGAGCGTCAGTGTTTTCTGTTCTGACTCTTTTTCAAACTTTATAACTTCTACATTCACAAAAAAACCTTTATAACAAGAAAAAGAGAAAGAAAGTAAATCTTTACACCTCAATCTATGTATCCTGGTGTAAAGTGGAAGTTGGAGTGAATACAAAGGTCTAAAGTAGAAACTGTACATGAGTAAAACTTTGCATTCAAGTAGAACAAGTTAAAACTGGATCCGATTACCGGGGGAAACTTGACTGTCGCCCCCCCCCCGAAGGTGATTTGTCTCAGCACATTATGTTTTTAATATCACTTTGTCAGACCTGGGCTGAAATTAAAGCGGAACGCTCCTGTGGTTTCTGGCCTCGGCCGAGTTGCTCTTGGTGCAGAGCAGCGCTCAGCTTTCACAAACCATAACCAGGAACAGAGCGACGCAGCCGAATTACAGTCAGTGACGCTTCACCCTGGATGGTCGAGATGTCTCCGGGAAGATGGCGGTTACAGGGGGGGGGGGCGTTGAGCAGCAACCGAGAGTAGAGAGAAAAACAATACTTATCTAAGCAGAGACAGAAAGCATGGAAACCCACTGTGGTGTCGCCCGTTGGTTTGTGAGCTGCTGTTTTGAAGCCTCCAGTTTGATAAATGAAATGACACTGATTGAATGTCTCAACCAGGCTTCACACCTCTTAAAGACATTTTAATGGACTTAAGTTCATGGACAGATAAACAGACTGTCAGTGTGTTTTATTCTGATGCACTGAAACCTATGAGAGAAACAGCAGAGAGTCATGAAGGTGTAAAGCACAAACACACACACACACACACACACACACACACACACACACACACACACACACACACACACACACACACACACACACACACACACACACACACGAGGTATTTGACAAGCGTCCTGAACAATGGAGACTGTGCTTCCATAAAAAAACCACCCTGTCGTTAGGTTTTATTGTGGAGGGACCTCGAGTCGGCGTGTGAGACGACGTCAGAGCTTTTAACCCGAAGCCGTAAAACAACATGTTTACGTTCGAGTGACGAAGTGACTGTGACGGGAACAAAGGAGGAAGTGAGGTCACAGAAATGAATGGACGGACTAAACATGTGACTTTTGGCCAAGACAGTATTAAGATGCTGATATTGGGAAGTAACACATTTCAGATAACAACACATTGACCGATATGTGTGTTAAATAAATGGCGATTATTGTCATAGTGAAAACCGTAGGACAAAGAAATGTAATCGAGGCTTTAGCCATAAACTTTATTTTCAATTACTTAAGAAAACATAAATACAACAAGTGTGGAACTTAATCTTTTCTGCATTGCTTATTCTATAAAATATAATATATAATATACACATAAATGCTGTGAAAGCCTCAAATCGGCAAATTGTTTATGGGCCAACTGATAAATCTCTAATCTAGAGTCAATGTTGCGTCTTTGTGTTTTTTCTATTAATTTCTATTTTTCTATTTACATTGGTTTTGGGGTAAAATTCACAGAAATGCACGCAGACTCCTCCCCTCGGGGATTTCCCTGTGACGCTGGCGACTCGACGGCGCCGCAGATCTGTGGAGAGAAATCGAGTCTGTAATTCAGCTTTCTGTAGAAAACCATAAGTCTTTCTCTGAGTCTGTCCAGACGGATGACGTCAGTGTGGATCTCATCGACCTCGTGTTCCACGTGTGAAAACATCTGAGCGGCTCCACCTCAGTTGATCCAAGTTACAAGACACAAGATGTCAGCGGAGAGGCCAGGGTTTTAGGGAGAACGTGAAAAAATGATTGTTACTGAGTATTTTAATTTTTGTAATGAGGGAGAGAGAGAGAGTGTGAGAGGCTGAAGAGCATTATCTCTACTACTGCAGCAACTGTGTGTGTGTGTGTGTGTGCGTGTGTGACTCCCATACATCTTTGCAAAATGCTCAGAATCGCTCAGCAGTCATTTGTATATATATATATATATATATATATATATATATATATATATAGTATATATATATATATATATATGTATATATGTATTTTACACCCTCACTCAAAAATAAGTAAAATAAATTCTCAAAAGACACGTGGATAACAATTGTCTGTCATTATTTGGGCGCACAGGATGTTGTGTTGTGTTGTTGTAAACATGTTTGTGAACAGATTACATGTCTGACGGAAAGTATCACAAACAGCACAGGACCAGTTGAATCAAAGGATAGAGAGATTAGGAGTGTGTGTCTGCATATAGAGGAGGAGGAGGAGGAGGAGGAGGAGGAGGGGTGGAAGAAGAGAAAAGAGGAGTGTGGTTGGTGGTGTGTGTGTGTGTGTGTGTGTGTCTGTCTGTCCAAGATTAATAGTTTTACTTCAAAAGGAAAGAACAAAGACGACACACACACACGTGACATGACACAGACTGTATGTACACACTCAGATGTACCCAAACCATATGTGTACCCTGTAAAGGACTAACAGATGTACATGCACACACACACACACACACACACACACACACACAGACACACAATCTCCCCCTCGCTCTCTCTGACACCGTCTCTTTTCCATTCAGAAATTACCACGACAGCGCCCCCTACCACGCCCATCGCCTCTACACTTCCCATGACCACGGTCCCCACCACCATGGCGCCGACCACCCATTGGTACTGCAACACCCATGGCGCGACGGAGGCGCCCGACGACTACGACTCGGCGACAGGTAAATCACCAAAACTGCTTTTTAAAACCAAGTTGGGAAAGAGCTGAATGAAAATAATAAATATTTCAAAATATATAAATGTTTGGATTAGAATTATTCATGCTTGTTGACTCGATGTATCTTGTTGATTTTGACGGTTTGGAAACTTCTCCCTCATCCTTCTCACAGTTTTAAGTTTTGAATCGTCTTTTGAACGTTGACTATGAAGGAGATAAAAATTGATTTCTCCTCAAGTGAGATGAGCGTGTGTCGGCATCTGTGTGGGCGGGCCCCGCCCCCTCTGACCTCTGACCTCACTTCCACTGTCCCATCTGTCTGTAGCAGGAGGCACCGCAGCGGCCGACCCAATCGTGGACTTCATGCCAGGTGAGGATGTCCAGCGCCATCTGCTTCCATGTTTACTCCTCTCATCTTTAATTCATCCCTCTCTTCTCCGCTCGCCTTCTTTCCTTTCTCATTTTCTCTCTTTATCTTTCTTTCATCTTCTCTTCTGTTCTCGAAACTGTACAGAAACTCTGAAGTCAAAGTAGACGAACATATTAATGCAGCAGATTAGTGCGTCGGTTTAGGTGTGTTACCGTCCGCACACTGTAAATAAAGATGGACGACATCCCTCGATCGCCCCCTGGTGGCTGGCTGCAGTCAAGGTCAAAAATCCTGCCTCCTCCATGTTAACAAATAGGACGTGGACCAAACTAAAGAGTCAAATACATATTTCTCAAAGATCATTGTCATTTTAGGTAGTTCGGGTTCAGGTGCTCGTGCACATAACCTGTTTTCAGACGTGAAACTGGAAGAAACACAAATATCTCAGGATGAAGAAGAGGAGCGGCACACGTAGAAGACGAAGATGAAGACGTAGACTTGGAAAGACGAGGAGATTCCAGAGCTTTAGGAGTTTATATTGGTTTGTTTTTCTGCATTAACGTCTTAGTATCATTTCACAGTTTATTCTCCCAGTAAAGACACTAAACTGCCAGAGAGAGAGAGAGAGAGAGAGAGAGAGAGAGAGAGAGGGATGAATACACAGAAAGGTGGAATAAATGGTCGCAGTGACAGAGAGAGGCAAAGAAAGCAAAGAGAGGAAGTGCCTGCAGGAGGAATGAATAGAGATGAGATAGAAAAAAGCTGGGTGAGAGGAGGGAGAGGTAAAAGAGAGGGAGGGACGGAGGTGCAGTGAGAGAGTGGAGGGAGAGAATAACGGCCTCTCGGGTCTCAATTAGAGCCGAAGCACGGCGTGAAGACAGCTCGGGGTTGGAGGGGAGGAGGGCTGCAGCTCCACGGTCATCCCTGCATCCTATTAGCCTCTCAGAAACAACATGTCCAGTGTTTGAGACTCGTGCATTCGTCTGGGTGCGGTGGTGAACCACTGCCGCCAGTCGACCGCTGGCACAGGCTGAGAAACAGGGAGGGAAATGTCGTTTTTTTTTTTTGTGTTTGGTTTTATTTTGTCAGGGGCCACATCCGCATATTGGTGGCACCACGCCCTTCTCTGTGGAAGGTCCCTCTGTTCCTCTCCCTCGCTCCCTCGCTCCCTCTCTTGATGTCCTGATCCCAAACATATGTTTGTGTTGTCGCTGTTTTTCGCGGTTCCTGTGTTTCAGGAAAATGCCCGGCAGCGTTCGCAGCGCGCACGCAATCACAACCCTACCCCGCGTCTTTCTCATTCCGTCGGTACAAGCCTTTTGTTTCGTGCAATATGTTTCTCACAAGCTACACAATTTATACCGAGTGTACAATACAGCAGGAACAGCTTTGTAATATCGATGTTACAAGGCTCGCTTTTTATTTCTTAGGGCCGTCTCACCCTCCTCCACCTCCGTCTGAAACTTACAGGATCGTAGTGTCTGACTTTGCTTTGTGCAGCTTGGACGCTTGATGTGGTTCTCTGGAGGTTTTTTTAATCAGCATATTGGATGTGAAGAATGTAAAGATGTTATTTATTAGAGTTTTACATCTATAACCAGTCCAACAGTACTTAAATACATGAGTTACACAACTTTCCCTCATCCACCACCACCACCTCTTCTTACTCCCCCATCTCTCCCAGCTGTGGAGTAACACACAGTGTCACACAAATGTCAAATCTAAAATGATCGCCCTGTGGTTGTATGCCACCGTCAACCAGTGAAGAAATTCAAAAGAGTCGGATGGACGGGCCTCCCAACAACATGATGCCACATCACAAAATATTCCCCTAAAGAGCAATTTGCTGCACAGCAAAATAAACAATAGTAAATCATAGTAAATGACAGACATTGTTCTGTCCTAACAGGATATACAATGGGTCATCATTGACAGAAAACTCAAAACAAGAACAATTTTAAATGTCACTCAGTTTGTCGTTCCCTGCTCCTAACAAACGTTGTTTCTCTCTTTTCTGCAGCGTACGTGTGGTTCGCCTGTAACTTTGAGTTCTCGTCTTTCTGCGGCTGGTCCAGAGAAACGGGAAACGGCGCCGAGTGGCTCATCCAGACCACCGGCGCTCCTGCCGTCCACAGAGGACCGACACACGACCACATAGGTACGAGCCGAGCGTTCTTCTTCTCACCGGCGTCACTGGACAGATGCTGTGGGAGAACTCTGTGTGGAAAGGCTTGTCTGACCCTCTTTCTCTAGAAGTTAATAATGAATTTCAGATAAACACTGTAATATATCACAAGACGTGCCACTAAATCAGAATAACACAGAATTACATTTCCAAAATCATGAATACAACATCAAATAGAGATTTAACTGCAGAAACAAAGTAAAAGGGGCCTTAAAGTAATGATTATTAAAGTGCACTGACTCTGTTAAATAAATCAACAAATAAACACAACCCCCTGAAAACATCAGCAGCGTTTCAGAGACAGAACTCTGATGGAAGCCCGATGTCTTCAGAACGCTCTGAGCCTTAAAATAATTGAAAATGAACGGACGGCCGTGAAATGCTCCAGAACTGCAGCTCAGAAATTCATCAACATGCCTCCGCTCTGCGTCCTTCTCTCCATTCAACGCGCCTGTGATGGATTTCTTTCTTCTTCTGCTGCGGCGGCTCTGAAATGAACGATTTCACCTTGATTTCTTGACTCGACCACGTCGCAAATATAAAAAACGAGCCCTTTGTGATGTGGAGTCAGATGTTTTCCTGCAGCGACGCTTATTGAGTCCTGTGTTGTCAGAAAACACAGAAACCTTGAATCTGTTTCGTGCCTCGAGGAGCCGCAGGAGTGAAATATTAACAGTTACACAAGACTTTTATTCCATTAAAGACAGAGAATTATACATTATGCAAACAAGCGAACGGAATAAAGTGAATGTGTAATGAACTCTGGGAGTTTTGGAAACCTTGTGTCCGTATATAATCCAAATAAATCTACATCACTGAGTCTCCGTTACATTCCTAAATGGTGTTATATTTAATTTATGGTAAAAATTCTGATTTAAAGTGTTTAATAATTTGCAGTCGTGTGTTTCAAAGCTGCCGGGAGTCTGTTTCTTACCTTGTCTTGTGCTGCCCCCTGCAGGCAGACCGGGGAACTTCATCTACATGCAGCTGATGGACACAGAGGCGTACAGCAAGACGGGCGAGGACGAGGCGGAAAAGAGGGCGAGGTTGACGAGCCTGCCCATCACGGCGCCGGACGCCGACCTGTGCATGTCCTTCTGGTATCACATGTCCGGTGACCACGTGGGGGCGCTGCACATCAGGCAGAGGAAGGAGGCCGAGGGGGAGCAGATGCTGTGGACGCTCAGGGGACATCAGGACAAACGCTGGAGGGAGGGACGGGTCCTACTGCCGCACTCCAGCATCTCGTATCAGGTACGGAAACACACATGGGGGGGCGAAGAACTAGAATCTAAAAGTTTTGTGTTTGTGTTTGTGTTTTGTTTGTGTTTTACCCCAAACCGATTTAAGTTGGGCAGCAAATTCTCCTCTTTTTAGTTTATAGATTTAGATTTATTTAGCTGAAGATAATCAGATTTCTAGCTCCGTATCTAAAGCTCCTGGTTCAATGTGAATAACTGGTTTTCTTTGGGGGTATTTCCAGGTGGTGGTGGAGGGTGTTGCAGACAGACACAGCACAGGTCACATCGCTGTGGACAACATCCAGATCATGGATGGGCTCAATGCTGAGGACTGCAAGGGTGTGTAACACTTAGACCACACTTATAAAACCTACTTCTTCCAGTCATGTGCTGGTAAATAAAAGTATCAGAGCAGGAGGTGAATTATAATATTTACCGCTTTTCTTTCTTCCAGATCCAGAAGCTCCTACGTCTCCACCGACGGACATCTTCATCCTACGTAAGTTGAGTCCAAATTTGACATCATAGTGTCTGTATTTTCATTTTGGCAGCGTTTACTCTTCAGCTCAGTCAAAACTCTTCGTCCTGGGTGTTCAGATCAGTGGAATTATTCTTGTACTTGATATTTATTACTACAAACTGACTAAAGTTAGTAAAAGTGCAATATTTGCCTCTGAAATGTAGAAGTATAGAGTAGCAGAAACATTGTATTTAAGCATATTACTTGAATAAATGTACTTCCGCTGCTGCCTGTTATATTTATTAATAATAATAATAATATATTTCATTGATATCCTGCTTTAAACAAAGCTCAGAAACACTCGGTTAAAAACAAAGAAGAGCAGATAAAGTAGCGATGTGAGATAAACATCATGAACCAGTTCAACTTCCTCCTTCAGTTTGTGCTGGCACCAGTTCTGTTGTGGTGCGTTCACAGACAATCTGACGTCCGAGATTTAAGAGTCAACGTTCCCGAGCTCGAGAGCCGGGCTGAAATAAAACCAGACAAACATGGATGTCGTCACAGAGAGAAGCTGAATCTGACCTTTTAGGTTTATGGTGCAGAACTCGTAAAACCACCCGTCTGCTCGTTGACACAAGTAATGAAAGGTTTTGTTTTTTATTTGAATGGAACAAAACTATAATTCTCTCTCTCTCTCTCTCTCTCTCTCTCTTGCAGCGATGGACTCTCTCTCACTGGAGAACAGCGAGCTCGGAGGCCCGGGCAACATGCTGAAGACCCTGGACCCCATCCTCATCACCATCATCGCCATGTCGGCACTGGGCGTCTTCCTGGGCGCCATCTGCGGCGTGGTGCTCTACTGCGCCTGCTCGCAGGGCAGCATGACGGACAGGAACTTATCCGCCCTGGAGAACTATAACTTTGAGCTGGTGGACGGCGTGAAGCTAAAGAAGGACAAGATGAACGGACAGACTAACTACTCAGAGGCGTGAGGGCGGGGACGAGAGACGGAGCCGAGGATGCTCCGCGTGGACACATGATGCAGCCAATCAAGCGAGAGGAACCTGGGGGCCCGAGGCCTCCAACGGGACAGCAGGGTGGGCTGAGAGGGAGCCGATGTAATTTTATTTCTCAGGAGCGGCGGTGGAAGGGACCGACCTGTAGGGGGCACTGTGTATAAAGAATCTGTACAGCAAAAAAAAAGAAGAAGAAGAAGAAAAAGACAACTAAGGATTCTATTTGTTTTTTCTCGACGTGCTTTGTTGATTTATCGTCATCACTTGCTGGTGTTGAGACCGACGCAGACGAAAGAATCGTTTGTGTACTTTTATGGAAAGAAAATATCTGTTTGTTTATTTGTTTTGTTTTCAGACGTCATCGTTTGAACAGGGCAGAGTGTGTGTGTGTGTGTGTGTGTGTGTGTGTGTGTGTGTGTGTGTGTGGTCATTACACTCATTTTTATCTATATCCATGAACACATATTTCTCTCGCTCCCTCTGTGTGTGTGTGTGTGTATGTGAGAACATGCATGTGTGTGTGTGTGTGTGTGAGTGCGTGCGTGCATGCATGCAATTGTGTGTGAGGTCATTACACTCATGTTTATCTGTATCCATGAACATATATTTCTCTCTCTCCGTGTGTGTGTGTGTGTGTGTGTGTGCGTGTGCGTGTGCGTGTGCGTGCACGGCGGGTACCATCCTGACCCGTTGACCCGTGTCTAGTTCCAACAGTGCCTTTTATTTCCTCCAGTTTTTCCGTTGCCTTGTTTTCTCATCAGCTGGTTCTGTCCGGGGTTCCCACACAAACATGCGGGAAAAAAAGTCCAGAGAATGAATTCTGAACTTTTTCCAGATTGTGATCATCACACTTCAGTGTCTTCAGTGTCGTCGCTCGTGCTGGAGTCGATCTGCAGATCCTCTTTGCTCGACGGCTACAGACTCAAATGTTCAAATCCAAGTTAACAGTTACGTTTTCAGAAGATGTGTAGGAGCCCTGAACGCCTCGTTTTCATGGCACACGACACATCCAACATATTGTACATAGGTTTTAATATATTTGAGCGCCCCTCTTTTTTTTATATATATATATATATATAGAAAAAGACACCAGTGCCGCAGTATCCTTTCCACGTTGAAATCAAACTCAACTTCATCTTCAAAATTCAGAAAATGTACAAAAAAGTCCTGATTTGAACAGACAGAGACAGAATCCTGTCGTTTGTGTTTGTTTTGAAAATGTGATCAAGTCGTGAGTTTTGTTGCTGTGTCCTGGGAACAAGACGTTTTTTTAACAATGAGGAAACAAGGATTTATGATTGTTGAGGAAGGCCTCGTGGGAAGTGATGCTTTGTGTACAGGGTAAAACGGACAAACTGGGAGAGGGATCGTTGGACTGAAATGTAAAATACGTTTCTCACTGACAAACAAAATGACTGTTGAACGTTTGGCCTGAAACGTGTCCAGAGTCAGAAAGACTTCACCAGAGAGGAAGTGGAAGGCTCTGACCCAGAATCAACGTTTGCTGTGACAATGCTGTGTGTGTCTGTGTCTCCAGTGCTGACTATCAGAGGAAGGATTTATACATGAACTTTTATCAGAGTCACCCGGCGACAACAACGATCATCACGTCCTGGAAACGACAAACAGAATCAAGTCTCGTTTTTTAGAACCAAGATGAGTTCATCAGAGCAGAGCAGAGACCCAACGGGGAAAACCCAGTAAACCATTCAATTCAAATACAAATTTTTATTTCTTTTCATTGTTTAAAACAGGTGAAAGTCGGATTTGCAGTTAAAATACTGTGGTTTGATTCTTTCCTGTTTGTGTTACTCACTGGGAACGACCCAGACCAGTGTCCATCTCACGGCAGAAAAGAGGTTAAAACCAACTTCTTCTATAAATTCTGTTTCTTTTCATCATTTACAACCGGTTGTAAAAATGTAATTTGCCGTTAAAAACACTGGTTTGTTTCTTTTGCTTTTTACCTGAAGGAATCTGCTTCATAAACTCCACTCATCTGACTTTAATCTGCATTTTAAATCCGGGAGCATGTTGGTAACTGTCAACATTTCAGAATGGTGCAAAAGGGTTTTATTCACCGTGTCCTCTTGAAAATTGGATTTTATAAACATGCAGGTTTTTCTTTGCTCCATCATCAGCGTCTCCTTTGAAAAGTATTAAGTTAACGGTCAATATGGCAAAAGGCAGAAAATCTAATTAAACTGACTTGTTCTTACTTTAAATTGTTCAGTGAACGTTGGTTTTAAAAAACTAAAAACAATAACCTTTGTGTTAATATTCCTGCTTTGTTCTGTTTTAGCTTCCATCAAACGTTTCATGTTCACACTGCACGTCACAGGTTTAACAAGTTGTGAGTTGTTTCTGCACACGAACCTGTTTTCAAACAACACGACTCAAAATGTGAAGCGAGACTGTGGCCCAGCGGTTCGTTTAGAATTGATTCTCGGGCCCATTTTTAAGGTTTTTCTGTTTTGCCGTAAAAAGGAAACTTCCTCAGTTGATTGATTTGAATCAGATCCTCGTCTGGTTTCAGTAAACGAACACGTCACATCAAACGAAGCTGCTCTGGCTGTTGAGAGGCTCCTGATTCTCACCGGTTCAGTCCTCTTCTTTGTGTTTTTGAGTCTGACGGGAACTTGTGTGTGTGTGTGTGTGAGTCGGTCACGTGTTGATAAAACTCTTCCTCCTGAGCAAGAAAGGATTCTGCAGCACTCGACGTGAAAACAAATGTTGCACTGATATATTTAAAAAAAATCTATGTGTTTATGATGTTGATTTAAAAAGAGAGAAGGAAGGTAGAAGAGTGTTATTGTTGCTTCTTTCTAACAGTTTCAGATGACAGTGTTATGATTCTGAAATGTACAATTTACAGAGATGTTTTTCATTCTGGAAAAAGCTTATATCGTCTCTTTGAAACGTAACAATTTTATTTACCTGGTATAATATCACTTTGTCTTTTTGTACCGTCACTGATGTACGTGCCATTGTTTTTTATTTTCATTTCATTTTTTTCCCCCCTTGTATGACAAGAAAAAAAGGTTTTATTTTCAATACTGCTTCTGTAATTTTTTGCTGTCTCAGATCCAGAAAAAAAACAAGAAAGGAAATAAGAAAGTTTAAAAAAAGATAATTATGGGGACAAAGTGAGGCCTTAAGTGACTAAAAGTATTGTTTGTACTTTGACTTTCTGGTCAGCACCCACACTCATCCGTCCCTGTCGTCTCAGACTCTCATCATTGACTATTACATTCCAAAGAATTGGATCAAATAAATGTTTTAAATAAAACATGCTTGACTGTTTCTTTCTTTTAGAGAATGGTTTGTTTTAAAGGGTCAATTTGCTCAAATTACAAACTTAACAGACCGTATATAAAGATCATAGACTGTAAATAAATATGGACGACACATCTCCCAGTATCCAAAAATGAAAACAAATTATCCCGGACATAAACAATGACATCTTTTACAGCTGACGCCATTTGGAGCCACAGTCTGCGCATTAGCAGCGAGTGGGTGATTTACACAATATTATGACATTATTGTATCAATTATATCAACACAATATCAATACATGTTTGTTATATATAACATAATCACAACAGCCCTAATACCAACGTATTGAGAGGGAAATGTTTGTTTGAGAAATTCTATACCTTGTTACCAGTTTACTATTGTTTTTGATGTTTGTCAATACCCCCCCCCAGGACTGTGGATCGATAGTGAACATCAACAGGAGGAGGATCAATAATGTACATCAACAGCTCACTCACAACTCAAGAGGATTTAATGCACATTTAAGAAAACATGTGCAACTTAGCAGAGCACTTTGAGTTGTGGTTCAAATGTGCGATACAAATAAAGTTGTCTACGTAGCCTAAGTCCCTGCTGAAGTGTGGAACATTAAAAATACTCTGTCTTATTATGTTCCTGGCCTGTTTGCCATGCCCTGCTTCCACCACAGTGTGGCAGTACCGCCTG
Organism: Hippoglossus stenolepis; assembly: GCF_022539355.2. Lineage (NCBI taxonomy): Eukaryota > Metazoa > Chordata > Actinopteri > Pleuronectiformes > Pleuronectidae > Hippoglossus > Hippoglossus stenolepis. The sequence goes on along the minus strand of NC_061493.1, from coordinate 22,412,758 downwards.
TAGAAACATTCAGATTCACACACTGAAGAGTTTGTCTTTGTTATAAAACTGTTTCAAGTTTCATGACCCACATTAACTGACAACTTTCTCCTCAGCTCAGCGGCGACCACATGCAAGAAGACGTGTCCTGCTCAAAATGGTGCCACAATACCAATATACATGATATACCCATATTTTATAATTGGATTATTATTATTGATGCACTAACGTGTCAGCAGTGTGTTAACGGTCACTGATTTGCATGCAGTTATTCATATGTTATTTTAATACATAAACATGCAACATATATAAGCCCAGGTTTTATTTGTACAATCCTGTAATAAGTTACTGTCCTTTTGCACAGCTAACACAAAAAGTTCAACATGTCCCTGTTAGCGAAGACAGTGTAAAGTATCTAATACACTTGTGCTTGTATTAATTCTGCTGAATATGTAAAAGAGGTGGTGATCGCAGCAGATTGAAGTTGTGATGAATGTGTGTGGAGCTGAAACTCAGCAGACTCTCCCTGGACTAATGATGTGAGGCATGTGCTGGGATGAGTGTGTGGTGATGTGGAGATGTAATGGAGATGGTGACTTCATGTGTTGTTTGACCAGCTGCTGTGTTCTCATCACACACAGATTACTGAGACTAAATGTGGGAAGCTCATCTTCGTGCCCTCACTCTGAAAAAAGGGAAGTGGCTTTTTCAGCATGTGTGTGAATGTTTTGGCTCATGTTTGTTTCCCACTCCTCCTTTATTTATTTACTTTTCACCAAACTGTTGAAGGAACATTTTATTTACGAACACTTTTGCTTAAACGCTGGTTTTTCTCACATTATATTGTCGTAATGTTAAATTTAAAGCAACACTATGTAACTGTTACTGAGCAACAGCGCCCTCTGCAGCAACACATGGTGATTAATTCAGTTGCGCTTCATCTGATGTGTTAGGTTACTATTGACCCGCAGGGCTGGAATATCACAGGAAGTGGTTAATGTTAGTGGAAAACCAGTGGTACGCCACCAGGAAGTATGCATAGACTCCAGACTATCAACAAATGGAACCGAAACCGAAGTGGTGAATGTCACCAGACGCTTTTTGGGAAGCGAAATCTGAGACTGGGCTGTAATGGGCACAGGGAGAGTTTATATCTGGTATTATCATTTCTGGGTTTGAATTAGATGTCTGTCTCCTGCATTAACTTCTCTGTTTTTATTTCTATTTCTATCAGTGTTTCCTCCTTGTCCGTTTGTTTGTTTTTGGGCCGGATCACACAAAAACGGATTTCCACGAAACCTGATGGAGGGATATGGTGCAGGTCAGGGGAGATCCTGTAGATTTTCACCATTTTCTCAAACACAAGATTATGGATCTTGATGAAAAAACAACTGGGCCACTTTAAGCTCAGGTGCATTTGGTCCCGGGCCACAAGAAGGCCAGGGATGCTACATCATCACGCCAGAAGTGGCCCACATCCGTATGCCACCTGAGTGACATATATATGTGTAGTGATTGTATGTTTCTAATAAACATTTAAATCTGAAACACTCAATTAAACTACCTGAAACCTTTTCTTAAATATGAGTTAATGTTAAGCTTAGGTTCATTTCCAGCACGCAGGCACGCACCACAACTAACTACACCTGGATTAAAGCTGCCTGGTGAATGTGCCACAGAGGTTACTTGTGTAGACACGTGTGTGTAATTGTGTTAAAACGTCAATACTTTGTGTGTTCACGTGAGGTCTGAGGCTTGTCACCACATCCGAGGTGACAGTGAGTTCACCGCTCACCGGTGTGCTTGTTCCTTCGCCCCCTACGCGCCGCGGCTCCTCCTGCGGAGGCGGGGTTAACGGGAGAACAGGGGTTTGTTGAAGCGGGGCTCTAACGGGAGAAGGAACCCAGAGAAAGGAGCCGACACGTCTGTAACGCGTTGGGACTGAGCCGCGGACTGTCTGGCCCTTGTCTAACTTTGAACATAGCCCACATGTACCCGGGTTAACTCCCAGCCCCCGCAGCCCACCCGTGCGTCCATCGCCCGGCTCGTCGCGGCGGTGCGGTCCCTGGCAGAAACAAAGCGGACCCTCTCCTCGCTCGTCCTCGGTGAGCGTCCCCGCTGAAGAAGTCACTTTTCTGGGGCTAATGTTGCTCTGAACCATCGAGGAAACCACGTTAAAGCGTCGACACAAGGTGGGTGACGGTGTTTTAACCCGCGTTTAACCCGGTCTGCCATGTTTTACCCGAGTTAAGTCGATGTAAAGGGAGGGGGAAGCTGCCGTGCCTCCTCCTCGGGGGCTAAACTTTGGGTGTGGGTTAACGATAACCAGCTAACGGCTAAAAGACAGTTAACTTAGCCTCGGCCCCCGTGACGTCCCGCGGGTCGGTTTCTAACAACACGTCAAGTTAAATGTTGGTTTCTAATCTAACTAGTCCCCCTTCGGTGAGTCGGGTTTGGGCTTTGGTGGAGAAACTAGGCCCCAGTGGTCGCTTTGTAGGACCGGAGAGGCCATGAGTGGATATAACCTGTGATTCACCAGCTCGGGATCTCTAGTTCAACTCGTTTCTTACTAAACTAGGTTAAACTTCACACGTCGGACTTTAAAACTAAACTTTGAATGCAGCTTAAACAAACAACTTGTTGAGACTTTTCTGAGTGGCTTTGATTCAAAGGAACTTGTTGGGTTGATGCTTTTCTTTGTCACGCGTGATAATTGAGTGAAACTCTTCAAATCGCGTTGGGATGATGAGGATTCAAATAAAAAAAACTACTTTCACACCTTGAATCTGTAAAACAGTGAAAGGAGAAAATATTTGGTTGGCTTGTCGATAACGGAAATAATCCCAAGTCCCATCCTGATATTCTGTTAAGGGTCTTAAAGTGTTTTTTATTGTGTTGGTGCTCTTATTTTGTACTTGAAGCCAACCCTTGGTGTGTTGCCTCATTGTCTAAAAGTATGACGAATGATTTCAAAATCATTAATCCGGATTCTTTACTTGTCTGGACCCGCTTGGGCAAAACTTTTGGGTCCATTTGCCAAAGACGACTCTTTCACATCTGAAAGGTGGACTGAGTATAACTTGTGAAGATTCTCACCTCCGGGCAGATTACACACAAGGGAAAGAAAACCTCAGCCGTAAACATCTGAGTGTAGTCAAACATGTAACGGATATCCTGTGACAGACCACAGCTGGACCCCAGTCTGGTCAGACTACATTGTGGACTGTGTAAACTGTGGCTGGAGATACAGACGCACTAAGGCGTCTTTAAGCAGCCCAGATTGGTTAACCAGAGTCGAAAGCCTCTTGTTCAGCCTTGCCCGCAGCTCCGACTCAGGACTGTTGACTCTGCAGTAGTTGGACAAGATTGGTCTCGTCTGCCTCGTTCACTTCCTGTAAAGGAATCGTAGCCTGGGGGGGGTTGTTTTTTCTCTCTCCTCCCTGGTGAGCCTCGGGACTGAGTTTAACTTGTAATCTTTGCTTCCCGAGTTCTTGCTGCAAGACCTTATTTAGTGACATGGGAATAAAATGTTTTGGGGTAATTACTGGCCCGGCTTTCAGACAGCATCGTAATGACATAGCAACAGCCCCGTATCGAGGTGTTAAAACCATGTGTTTCTGATCTTGCACAGCATGTACACATAACATAGATACAGACAATATACACCAGGCCTGGGAATTTACTTTAGAACAGACGTGTCTGTAGGCTACAGCAGCTCCCTGTAGTTCACTGAGTCACTTCCCTTAGTTACATTGTTTTGTTTAAACACAGCTTGACTTGTCCAGGAGCAAGGAGTGTCTGGGGCAGTTTAAAGGGTCATTCTGCGTTGCTCAACACCAGGCCTTTACCCCCAGCTCGCCAGAAATGAGTCACGGATGACGACTCTTCCAGGGATAGTCGAATGTAGCTTGTGGGAGTGGAGTATGTTTGCAGGGTATGTGATCATACTTTTAAAATAATTGTCACCATATTCCTTGTTTGGAGGTCTGAGCCAGTGGTAAAATGTTGAGAAGTCACGGCAGAGACATGGGAAGTTTCAAACTGCCTGAGAGGATGCTTCACAACATAGATTTAAACCTGCAAGTACTTATTATTATTGTTATTGCCTCCACCTAGGAGGTTGTGTTATTGCCGTGTCAGGACATGGCCCAAGAAAGAACTTGAACTTCTTATTTAACATTGTGAGATATGGTGTTTTTTAAAATTAATATTTAGACCAATATCTCAAGGAGTTATTCATTGACTTCTTTTTCAATGGGCCATGCATGTTGTCGGTGTGTTTGGTCTCAACCAGCTCCTGAGGGAAAGATTCGTCTCTTGAGCTGCTAAATGCTGCAGCTACTCTCTGAGTCTTTCTGCTGTCTGGTGCTGAGCAGATGCTGTACGGTGGCTTTTTAGTTTACATCAAACTGACCGTGTAAACTCAAGTTCAAGTCAGAGAAGTGGAAAAAGCACCAAATATTTCAGTGACGTAGTTTTTCCACGACATCTTATGGAGCTAGTGAAGCTGGAATGCATTATCTCATCTCTCTGAGGAGGCCTGGAGGATCAGGATCTCCTCCACATGATAGCCAAACTCCAAACAGGTCTTTCAGTTCATTCAACAACTTCAAATACAGCAGACTGGATTTAACTCTTTCTAGAAACATTCATCTACACCAGCTTCTCAGCTGTGGGACTCCCTGCATGGAGTCATCTTAAGTTTGTTTTATTATAAATTCTATCGTTCATTTGTTAAAGTACTCCGCAGTTTTGTTTTCTAAAGGTGCTTTATTAATGCCAGACGTTCAAACTGTCAACCAGATTGAACACATTCCTTTTCGATGCTTTGTCTCAAAACCCCAAAGACGTCACCTGTTAAAACTCCTCTAGCTTGACAGGCCTTCAGTATGAAGCCACATGGCAGATGTTGGGCTGGATGAATGAAGTGTTCCTGTTTGTACGTTGGGTTTCCATTAGACAAGCTTCGCTTGCTGTAGGAAGTGAGATCTTCCTCCTGATCCTTCAGTTGGGGGAGAAAAGTGATGTCTGGGTGTGGTTTAATCAACAAAATGGCTGCGGAGTCGTGCTGAGTTGTTTGGGGACTTAATGGACTGAGAGCCGACTGTGACTTTCAGCAGCAGGTGGGGGGGCCGGCTGGTCGCCCGGGTGGCAAACAGAGCTGGGTGTGAGGGGGGGGATGGGCACCTCACTTTGGACTAACAGATGACCCACCCAGCATGAACAATGCTGACTTGTGTTGCACACAACCTTTCACTTCATGTTTCTCACAAACATTCTTGACATAGTTGTGCAACATTTAGAATTTTAATGTGACAGACAAAACATAAATCTGACTACATGTCTTTTGCTCATATCGCTGTTAGATCATTAGAAATAAATATTGTACTCCTGAGGTTTGCATTGTGATTTGTTACCGGCTGTAACAGGGTTTCTACACAGGTTTAAGAAGTCTAAAATTCAATAATCATAAGATTTTATAGATCGATACGTCTGTGCTTTGTCAAAACAATGTTTAAAATTTCAATTCTGTAAAGACATCCGACCTCTTAAAACCGAACCTCCATGTTCTTATGACATCTACACATAAACCATAAACTCATATCATCCACAGTCTAAACATTCACAGATGTGCTTTGCTCCACCTTTAGACAACACTTTTTAAAAGCTCTATGAGTTACAGCAACACGTCACAGAGGAAAGTCTGACACTCTGCAGAGCTTATAAACATATTTTACTCTTATTCAGATAATTCAATTCTTTCTCTTGAGTGACATCCACACATTAACTGCATCTGCACCCACAGGCCACCAGTTAATGACACCTAGTTTCTTTGCCACTCCCAGTTGTTTGCAGTTTTGTGGTAGACTAAATCTAACTGACATAAAAACCCAATATACCTTATTTTGCTGATAACACAATGTCTGGTGGCCCCACCAAGAGGAAGTCTCCTGAACCAGACTTTGCTCAGACATCTTAGATGTCGGCAGATAAGGCACTGTAACACCATTAGTGGGCAGAGGAGGAGGTAAACAAGGAAGCAGTGGTGACACACAGATGCAGGGTCTGAGTCAAACCCCTCATGGTCACCTCCTGTTTTTAAGTTTGACTCAAGCTGATTCTGTGACTTGGGAAAAGCCAGAAAGAATAAACGTGACTTTGTACGCAGCAGATCACACAAATGACGTAAGGCTAAAGAGCATATTTCTTTAAAGGAACCCCAGTCTATTTTCATGTATGTATGTATGTATATATATTTATATATCTCTAGTAAGTAGTTATATCGCTGAACTCTTAATCAAAATCCTCCTTTATACACATTCTTGATATGTGTAAATCTACCTGTGATATGGATGCTAATGCCTTGACATCGTATTTTTTATTAAGTTATGTTTGTCATGCGTCTCTCGTTCACCACAGTATTTCCACTGTGGAGTCTGCGGAGGTCTCGTGCACGGTGTCGATTCTTTGTAGGACAGAGCAGAAGAATGCTGTCTGTGCATTTACATGAGACAGCGTGACTGTGGCCCCTGAGGCGAGTTTTCAGGCTGCAGATTGAATCAAAGTGCCACTGACCTGTCTGAGCCCGATGGCAGCACTGAGCGGAGCTGAGTTACACACGGCTTCTCCACAGCAGCTGTTGGATGAGATTCTGTATAAAACACTTGTCAGGGACTGAGCATAACTCCCACTGCCTATGTGGAAAACTTGGCTGTTGTATTAGTTTATATATAGCTTGCAAACAGGAAGTGTTTGCAGACACATACAAACCATCATAAATACAAAATTAACAGCAAACACCTGACAGATGATCACTATTCAGCGAGAGAATGATTAGCTAAAGTTGGCAACATGTACATCCTGGTACAGACAATGCAACGCAATGTTTTCCATGATTACAGGCACATGCAGTGTAAGACATCAAGTAGGTGGCCCAGCCGACGGGACTGATTCCAGCCCAAACTCATTTAATATCATTTGTACGAATCCCTCTAACCGCTAACTCCCATAACTTTGCCGGCCAAGCTCATTCCTGTACGTCATATTCAGATTTCCAAACCATGCCACAAGGACTGATTTGACAAGACTGGAAGTCTGGAGAGGAAACACAGTCTCATCCACCAAGACCTTGCTCTGTGTTCCTATATAATCACACATCCATACTTGAGAAACGCCTGGAAAAACCGGGGTCTCGGTTACTGTACTCTCATTGGAACGAGCTGCTCTGGTTACTGTCAACAGAGGCTGGACTGTAAATGAAAAACTGTGGCGTTAATAGCCACCACCGGGAACACAAAGCATGTGCCGGCTCCGGCTTCTACTGTCTGACCATACAAAGTCATGAATCGATAGTTTACTCCCGTTAATCTAAATATTAAGCTCTCGGGTCTGTCATCGCAAAGACTCAGTCCATAGTTTCTGCTTGACGATATTATAGGGGGGTTAAAAATGTGGATGAGTGGAGCGTGACACTGTTTAAGAAAAGTTTGTTAACACATCTTCTCACCTACACTGAGTGGTTCAGTATCATCTGCCACTTGCGCTGCTTTCAGACATGTACAGGAGTCGTGACATGTTGCTGAAATCTTCTGCAGGGGCTGTATTTAATAACTCAGGTCCGAGTCATTTGCTCCGGAGAGTTCCTTCAGGAATTTTCTATCCAGTTGATTAGAAACACTTGAGTTTGTGTTAAACACAGTTAACTACGCTTTTTAACTGAGTCAAACTTTCTCTGAGTTCCCCACAGACAAGTTAGACCTTCCTGTATCGTGTCACAGTCATAAGGAGCAGTATTACCACAGTGCATTATGATTCAGTGTCCTCACGGCGTGGCTCTCAGCTCTTATCAGCTGTGGTCCCGCCATTTCCGTTGACACAGTGACGTCTTCTCCAACGGCCAGACTCTCACTATGGCTCTGAGTTGCTGTTGAGACAGTGACAATTTCAGGTTGACTCATCATGAGATGTACAGATGACTTCAGTTAATATTAGAGCCAGACAGATATGGATTTATAGGGACTGTTATGTCGGCTGATGTGTATTTGAAAAAAGAAAAGGTCCTAAGATATCATTATTGAACCTTTTATGACAAAGAAATGTAGTTGAGGTTTGATATTTTAGTTTATCCATATTATTATAAATGACTATAAATAAAAAGAAGACATAAAAATAACTGAATATATATAGAAGTTGAATTAAGAAAATAAACTTTATTTTACATAAAATGTAAACAATCTTTTCTGCAATGTTTATACAGTAGAATAAAAATGTTCATACCAGCAAGCAGATACCAGTATGTCTGAAAGTCTCATGTCGACCAACAGATAAATCAGTCGAGCTCTTGTTAAAACACATCATCCCGAGGTTATGATTTTGTCTGCATTTGTTAGTTAGCGTTATTACGTAAAAGCTACGACTGCGTACATATTTCTTCACTTTCTCCAACATTGTGCAATAGGGTGTTTTTCAACATTTTCTTTAATTTCTCAAGAATGCTTCACGGATCTTGATCATGATTCATTTTTGGCAACCTGGAATTTGAGTGCGTGTGATTTGGTGCAGATGCAAACAAAAATCCAGATCTATTAAATTTAAATGTGGTTTCATCAGGGGTATACACTCTCTTAGTGTCTTTCAAGTTCTTTTTAAATTTGTGCCATCAACAAAGGAGGAGATGTAGATATTTAAATACAATGGATTAAATCTTAAGACAGTCACTATGTGAGTAAGCACAACAAGCAAACTTCTTTTCATGCACTAGGATCTCTACCAGAAATGCCAGGGCCTCCGCCTAATGTCATTATGTGGCACTCAGCCACCGGAGATCCCAAACACCCGTCCATCTGTCAGCTTGCTGCAATTTGCAGCTCGGTGCAGGACGAGCCCGGCAGCAGTAAACAATGCTGGACTCCAGGAATGTGGGGGAGGAGCCTCCATTGGGTAGAAAAGTCTTTCCAGTTGGTTTTGGTTTGAATTGTGTTAACCATCTTGCTGGGTATGTTGTGTGTTGAACGGTTTCCGTGTCGCCACAAGTTCTTGTCTGTTTCCGTTTTTTAAGTAGGAAGTATTTTTATAAGGGGGGGGCGTGTCTATTCATCAGCAGACATGATGATTTATAAGTAAATTACATTTGTTGTCCCTGACCAGACTTAAAAAGTCTGGTCCCCCCCCCCCACTATTCTCTGAGTCGTCCAGTCTGGCATATTTAGTGTTAATCAAAGTGTTTTTCTTTGAGGTTTCAGCACAAATATATGGTCACTATCGATAAAACTATCACTGAACCACTTGTGTGAAACTTGCATCTAGGTTGGTCGTTGTGCTCCATTTCACAGGATGTGGGTGTTTGATGCCTGTGCCCTCCGACCCACACTGCACTGCAGCAAACATCTTACACCTTCTCACTGAGCATCTACTGAAAAACCACTGGTTTCACTTCTGCAACAGATAATTAACCCTCAAAATATCCCTCTCTTGTGTTCATATTGTGTTTTCTGACACAGCTGGTGACTTAGCTGCTGTCAACACTGCCTGGTTTCCTCTTTGCATCTTACTGGGGCAAATCTCTGAGAAAGTTGCTCTTGAGTTTCTAAGTTTGAGGTCTGGGCAGACAGTGTGTCACTGGAGCTCAGGGGAATGGCAGCGTTTCAGGAGGAGACTGGAGACAGCCTGACCAAATATGGGAACACACACATTCACGGGAACACACCTACTTTACCTCTCCTCTTCCATGGAGCTGAGGCCCCGGCCCGAGGTTTTCACTGCACGCAACCCGTTTGAAAAGTGTTTCCAAGCTGCCGTCACACGCCAACAATCTGCACTTTTGGTTTGTTATATTTTTGTAGCTCTGTTTTCTTATGTTACGTCTGGGTTGTTAATCCTCAGCAGCTCAGCTCAGTGTGGTGAAGAGGTATCGTCGGACTGCTCAGTGAACCACAGTCATTCCTTCCTGGTTATAAAATTCCATACCATTAAATCAAAGCTGCTCCTGCTGCTCTGTTAAAATCATTACATGTTTGCTGTTAGACTCATTATGAGTAATGCTGGTTCAGACTAAACACCTCAAGTGTAAATTGACTTACGCAACATTTTTATTCTCCAGTCTCTGTTCCCTTCCGTCTCTTATCAATTATTTACTGATAAGCCTTTTTGAGATAATGAGCAACATTCTACATCAGCCTGCAGGAAACAACAGTGAGAAAGCAAGTATGGAGTAAGAATAGTTGTTGGTAGAGGTGTTGATGAACGGCCAGATGGTGCTGGCTTAGTGTGGACCAATCATTCCTCCACATATGGAATAAAACTCCACCACACTGCTGTGGTAACTGGGTCATTTCATCTCCGAGAGAAATCGTTTTTTTTGAGACTTTCCAAACCGTGAGAACTTTTTAAAGAGGGAATGGTTGTGTTAATTGTATACTTTGAAAACACAGCCTCACAAACTGTGGACTAACTTAATGTGACCAACCTAAAGGGCATATTTCTATTCCCAAGAAAAATGAAAACACTGGATCGAAAACCTAGTTTGAAAAGACGGTTTTAAAACAACACTGTAACTTTTACTTAGCAACAGCGCCCTCTGCAGCCTCGTGTGGTTATTATTCTGTTAGGCTCAGTGTCTGAGCGATTTAAGTGGTTTTCATGTTGAGGAAAAACAAAGGCGATCAATCTCTTGACTGCATCATCCCACCTTCACTCTTCAACTTGCTGGAGCTGATTGTGACAGTTGAAGCTGTGACTCGGTTCTTCTCACAGGAGATCGAACCTACTCGTTCAGGGAGTGAAAGAGGAAACTTTCTCCTTATTCACACTCACTCAACCATCAAACTCATTTTAATCAAGCTGCTGTTTTAAAAAAAGTTACATAGTGTTGCTTTAAATTAGGTGTGTTTTGGGTAAAGGGCATAAAAAAACCTTCTCTTACCTCTCGTTACTCGACACTGACCATCTTGACTGTCCCACATCATCTTTGCAGGCTCTCACATTTTTCTAAACACACGTATGTGCCTTTTTAAAAAAACGTGTCGCGCTTTATATCTTTATATTTTTCTCGTTACAGATGGATTTGCGGTTACTGTTAATAGCGTCTTTATCAGCCGTCCTCTGCAGCAGCTGGGCACAGCAAGGTAAGAACACAGACATTAATTTGTTTGGATTATTCTCCTTATCTTAAATATTAGACATCAGCTAATTCATACAGTAGCATCTTTCAGCTCTGCGAGTGCAATACACTGACTGTACTGTTGTTTGTTAAATTGTGCTGATTCAGCATGCTTTGGCTTTTTATTTGTTAGATATTGGACACTTTTTGGGCTAAAATGCAAAACAGTGATAAAAGCTACAACTTGCTTTCTTCTTCTTCTTTTTTCTTCTTCAAATGTTACATTTCTTAATCCGTGGTTTTAAGACTGTGGGACCAGTTGGTTAATGGTGGGAGTCCTTTTTTATTGATTTATTTTTTTACGAGGTGAAGTCATCTGTTGGTGAGCTGCCTCGAGCTTTTCTCAGCATGACTCTTCGCTGGAAAGAGGTTGTGTTTTGTTTTGCGAAAAAAACCTTGGCTGGTTTTGCTTAGTGAACAAATGGAAATTTTCTGTTTCGTCATCTTGTGCCGTCTCTTTCAGAGGGAAGCATATGCATCAAAGCAAACGCCCAGTCATGTGGGGAATGCATTCAGGTGGCCGAGATGTGTGGATGGTGCTCCGATGTGGTGAGTTGAATCCCTGAAGCTGCCTCTCAACTATTTTATCGCATGAATGAAAAATGATCTTTAAGATCTTAAACAATGAATGTTGCACTGTCGGTTTCCTCTGTGGTTTGTTTGGGAGCATTGTCCCATGCACAAAGCTGGTCATAAGTGTACAAAGTTCAATAAATAACACTAATACATTTAATAATATTTAAAAAATGTGTACGACAGAATAGAGTCACAGTTTGATTGATTTTAAACAAATAATCCAAAGATACTATGATTTATATTTGACAGAATATGATTGTTATACCTCTGTGCAGGTGTCAGCCATGGCTGTCGTTATTTTTTGGGGTATTTCGTTTGTCCTGAACATGATCTCAAACTGTTTCCTCCCGAAAATGTCCAGAATATTGTGTGTGTGGACATTCTTCGGACGCCAAATTATTTTAAAGGGGAAAGAAAACGTCTGCAAGAGTGTAAACGAGACCGGGGAACAGTCGCACTAATCTGACTCAATCTGTCTGTCACCTAATGTTATCTACATTATTTACTCCCCCTGTGAACTCTGGGTTCCTCACAACAATGACTCTTCTCTTTCCGTGGTTTTTAAAGTTTTATATAAATCTGATCTGATGTTTTCTGTCAGTTTGCAGGGGTGATTTTAAAAAAATAGTCTTTGTGAATCATGTGGTTTTGAAAGAACTGGGTCAAAGAATCATTTTAGTTTTGACTGAGTTCATTGTCTCAAGTTCTCCTCCACTTTGCCTTGTGGGATATCATGTGCATCTAATCTATATTCTTATTCAGGCCTGGCAGTCATCTGTTTCTCCTTATCCCCCCCGCTTACAAACAACGGCCTAAAGAACGGACTGTTCGAAACAGAATATGTCAAATTGATCCGTTTTGCAGGGGCCTCGTTGAAAAAGATACTCAGTCATGTTAAAGATCCTGTAAACTTGTATCTGCCGTAATGATGCCCTCAGAGGTCAGTGAGTTTCATAGTTTAACTTTCACAAAAGTAGAGCATCACGATCTTTTGTTTTTCTACAAAATCTTAATTGAGTGAGTCTGTAAAATAACAAATTATTGTTTTATGGAAAGTCGTGTTCTTCCTGTTGCATGTTCTCAGATACTGTGCAACTTGTCAACAAGTTTCTTCATGTCTGTCCCACCAAGACAAATTCCATGGAAACGCTCCAGATGTTTCTGAACATGCGTCACACGTGGAAATTACTTATTATTATATAGTTTTGTGTTCTCATTAACAAACCTTGAGAAATATTACATAAGAAATTAGTTGTAGTATAAATTTTACTTGAAATAATCCTCACAATGACCTCTTTTACTCTTCTGCAGAAATTCCTCACAGTGGGTGAATCCAAGTCGGCCCGCTGCGATGACCTGGAGTCGCTGAAGAAGAGAAAGTGCAACGTGACCACAATCGAGAACCCACGCGGAAGCTTCGAAATCAACACGGACAGGCCGGTCACCGACCGCAAGAACGGGGCTGCGAACCTGAAGCCTGAGCAGATCACCCAGATCCAGCCACAGAAACTCACACTGACACTCAGATCTGGTAAATGTTCAACAAGAAGTGTCTCAAACTGTTAAACTTTCCAGTGATTTTCCAGAAAATGTCCAGAACAACTCACTCAGATATTTGCATTCTCATATGTGTCCCCTCCAGAACATTTCAGTGGAAAAGAAGCTTTACCGTAAATTAATTATCATCTTCTGTTCTCAAGGTGAGCCTCAGACTTTTGATTTGAAGTTCAAGCGGGCTGAGGACTACCCCATCGACCTGTACTACCTTATGGACCTTTCATTCTCCATGAAAGACGATTTGGAAAACGTCAAGAACCTCGGCACTGACCTGATGAGGGAAATGCAGGAGATCACAACCGACTTCAGGATTGGTGAGTAAAAACTCGACTCACTAAAGGGACAATAAACATGAGAAAAGTAGCTGAGAGAAATTCTCCTCCCTTTTAGGTTTCGGCTCCTTTGTGGAGAAGACGGTCATGCCTTACATCAGCACCACGCCAGCCAGGCTCATCAACCCCTGCACAGGGAACCAGAACTGCACCAGCCCCTTCAGCTATAAGAACGTCCTGAAGCTGACGAACGACGGAGACGAGTTCAACCGGCTGGTCAGTCAGCAGCAGATCTCAGGAAACCTGGACTCTCCAGAGGGAGGCTTCGACGCCATCATGCAGGTGGCGGTCTGTGAGGTAAGACGGGGCGAGACCTGATGTGTGTTCTAGCTTTTGCATCAAGGGTCAGCAATCAGTATAGTAATGTGAATGAGTAAAACTAATGAGGAGACTCTTGTCTTCATCTTACAGGAGCATATCGGCTGGAGGAACGTGACTCGTCTGCTGGTGTTTTCCACCGACGCTGGTTTCCACTTCGCTGGAGACGGCAAACTGGGCGGCATCGTCCTCCCCAATGATGGGAAGTGTCATCTGGAGAACAACATGTACACCATGAGCCACTACTACGTATGTAGTTTATCATTTATTCAACACGCATAATGTTTCATCCTCGTACTAATGGTCTCAATTTATTATTGATGTTAGGAGTTGACTCTTGCCAGAGACAAAAATATGAATAAAAGAAGAACTGCATGGTCTAATGTGTGTCTGTGGTCTGTGTGTGTGTTTTTCAGGACTACCCCTCCATCGCACATTTGGTCCAAAAACTGAGTGACCACAACATTCAGACCATCTTTGCCGTCACTCAGGATTTCCAGCCTGTTTACAAGGTAAACGTTGTTTTATCTACACTGTACTGAAAAACCTTGTATTTGATTTATGTCATAAGTGATGTGCATCGTTATTATTTGTTCATTGTCTTTTCACCTTTGACACTTACAGGAGTTGAAAAACCTGATTCCTAAATCAGCCGTTGGAACGCTGTCCTCCAACTCCAGCAACGTGATCAAACTCATCATTGATGCTTACAATGTGAGTCACTACCTTTTCAGAGATGACTTGTGGTTTTAATCAGAATTTCTGCTTCCCCATGTTTGTAATTCGTGTACATTCACCTTGGATAAATTCGTCAATCAAAACTGAAGAGTGAGCACTGGATCTCTTTCTCTCTTGTCTTTGGGACAGTCTTTGTCATCTGAGGTCATTCTGGAAAACGGCCGGCTGCCAGAGGGGGTGTCCATGACCTATAAGTCCATCTGTAAGAACGGCGTGGAGGGGACGGGAGAGAATGGCAGGAAATGCTTTAACATATCCATCGGAGATGAGGTAAATACCAGCGTTTTGGCTGCAGTTTGTGTACACGCATGAAAATTAAACAAATGGAAAAAGAGCAAAATTAAAATTCTTAAGGATCTCAGGTCAAGTGGAACCCAGGTAGCACAAGGGAGGTTTAATGGTTTCTCCCACTGGTTGAGGGAAACTTGTAGAGCTCGACCAATATGGATTTTCGGGGTAGGGAAATATGATACCAATAAATCGGCTTATGAAATACAATTTTGGCAATGATTCCGAGGATGATGAGGCTTGGGTTTTTACAGAATTACAGAGATATTGAATATTATTTTAATCAAAAATCCAATCAGGAATTCACATCTTTTCTGCGTTGTTTATTCTGTATCAGCAAACAGACACATTGACATGGATATCATCAGTCAGGCCCTAGAACCTACTGTTTCAATTTGAGAGCAAACCGGGCCAAAACACAGATTTAAAAAAGTTGAAGGAATGAGAAACACTTTACAAGCTAATAAGTTGATTCATGTCTGGAAAACCGAACAGTAAACTTCAAAGCAGCCCCTTCGTCAGCTTTAATGGCCCCATAAACTCTCCTCTGGTTTCCAGGTGTCTTTCAAGATTTCCATTGAATCCCAGAAGTGTCCGTCACATGGCCGTTCTGAGGTCATCAAAATCAAACCGCTGGGCTTCACTGAGGAGGTGGAGGTGGTTCTGAACTTCATCTGCGACTGTCAGTGCGCCGCGGCCGGAGAACCGAAAAGTGAGAAGTGCCACGAGGGTAACGGGACCTTCGAGTGTGGAGCCTGCAAGTAAGTAAGGAGGCAGGAACATGTACGACGGAGTCTCAAGAAACTCAGATTTCAGTTTCCAGCTACAGCTGAACATCTCTTAAAATCTGATGAGTTGAATGAAAATCTTTTTGAGTACATGATTTAGGAAAGGAAATGAGATTCTGTTTTACTGTCACCACCAAAAGAATCGCTCATCGGTACAGACCAGCGGTATTACCTTGAAGTTGTTGTTAACAAGACATTACATATTTTGTTCTTATTTATTTATTCTCTTCTCATATTGTTCGAAGTCGGTGTCGCACGTTATGAACTGAAAACTTCTGTCCTCCGTCTCAGGTGTAATGAGGGACGTATCGGGCGTCTTTGTGAGTGCAGCAAAGACGAAGTGCGGACAGAGGACCTGGACGCCAACTGCCGCAAAGACAACGGCACCGATATCTGCAGCAACAATGGCGACTGTGTCTGCGGCACCTGCGAATGCAAGAAGCGGGAAAATCCAGCGGAGGTTTACAGTGGGAAATACTGCGAGTGTGACAACTTCAACTGTGATCGCTCCAACAACAAGCTCTGTGGAGGTGAGGGTTGTATAAATGATATCACCTGACACCGGTTGTATTGGCGCTCTGTGGTAACCGCTGCCCGTGTTCTACCAGGACATGGACGCTGTGAATGCAGGAAGTGCATCTGCGACGCCAACTACACGGGCAGTGCCTGCGACTGCTCCCTGGAGACCTCCACCTGCCTGGCGAGGAACGGGCAGGTCTGTAACGGCCGCGGCGTTTGTGAATGTGGCAGCTGCAGATGCACCAATCCAAAATTCCAGGGTCCGACCTGCGAGATCTGTCCCACCTGCCCCGGGGTCTGCGCTGAGCACAAGTGAGTCAGACGGCTTCACTCTTGGAAATTTAAGATTCTGAAATGTTAAAGTGTTGTGTTGAGACTGTGTTGAGACTTTAACATTTAATTTTACAAAAAAAAACAGTTGAGATTTGATGTCTTTGGTATCAAGACTTAAGTTGTTCTAAAATCGTGGGTATGCTTCTGCCTCAGGGTTTCGACCTGAGTTTCTCTGCTATCTGCCAGTTCAGAGAGTTAATCCACCCTCTGTTCACGTTTCTCCAGAGACTGCGTGCAGTGCAAAGCTTTTAAGGCCGGTGAGAAGAAGGACACGTGTGAGCAGGAGTGCAGCTACTTCGAGCTGATGAAGGTGAAGGACCGCGACAAGCTGCCACAGCCCACCGACCAGAGTTTCCCTCTGACTCACTGCAAAGAGCGAGATGCCAACGACTGCTGGTTCTACTACACCTACGCCATCAGGAATGACACCAAGGAGGTCTTCGTGGTGGAGAACTTGGGTATGATCAGAATCTTTTGTTAATGTCTCAGGAAATAACATTTATCTAGTCGATCTGTTATCTGAGCTTCTATTTTTAACATTTAATTTTCACCCCGTTTGTTTCCCGTGTTTTTTCAGAGTGCCCATCGGGACCTGACATCATCCCCATCGTGGCCGGTGTGGTAGCGGGCATCGTGCTGATCGGCCTCGCCCTGCTGCTCATCTGGAAACTGCTCATGATCATCCACGACCGCCGAGAGTTCGCCAAGTTTGAGAAGGAGAAGATGAACGCCAAGTGGGACACGGTGAGTCAGTCGCACCCGAAGCAATAAACGGCGGCTCCTCTCCTCCATGTGCAGGCTTCACTCTTTTTCAGTGTTTGAATCTCTTCCTCTTAACTGGTGTTATTTCAGCTGCTGGAAATTATACTCTGGCTCTTCTCGGGTTTTAAAAGGATTGAGTTAGAATTGTTTTTAGACTTTCCAGTTCTTCATTGAGCACCACAGTGTTGGTGTTTATGGCTGGTTAAAAGTAAATCGTCCAGAAAGTTGTGGAAACCGAACAGACAGAATCTCCAGCTCTCTGTCCTTGATCAACCTGAGCTCCTTGCTGTTCTGTTTAGTCTCGTCTCACTGAGGGAGCGGCCTTCCCTCGGCCGACAGTGCTGCCTCTCACTGTCCACACAACACAACTGCACAACCATAAAAGGCAATGAAGCCGAGACAGAGCAGGGCTGCTGGGTGACAACTGGAGGAAGCTACACTGCTGTTGTTGTTTTCGTCACAAGAGCAGAGGTTAAGGTTTAATTTAGGAAGCAGGCATTCACCACAGGTAGTGTTTGTTGGAACTACTTATAGACTTTACTATTTTAAATAGATATTAGCAGCTACTTCCCCAAGTTGCTCTCTTTAATCCACATAAACACAGACATATGGTTTATGATGGGATGGATATTTTTTGTTCACTTTGTTTTATTTTTAATGTTGATTATAAAGTTTTATTTATTTTAAGAAGAATTAGATTGTTTTTATTCCCTGCTCGTACCAGGGACACTGTGGATTTTCTTTCTAAATGAAAATGAAATCTAAAGAATCAGATCACAGGAAATTCAAAACACAATATTTACAACAGAACATGTCATTATTGGCCTGTTGGAGAAATTACACAGGTAAATAAGGACTCTAACGAAATTTCTTTTCAATCTTTCCTGCTGTGCTGAGCATTTCTCCTCAGGCTGTTAATCCTGTCCTATCCACTGCTCATGTCAAATTCATCTGTTTTTCCTTTCACCTTCCCTCTTTCTTTGTTTCTCCACATTAGCAAGGAAACCCCATTTACAAGAGTCCTATTAACCAGTTCCAGAATCCCAGCTATGGGAATAAATCAGCTGCTCTTTAGGTCAAAGTTTGTATCACCTGTTGGATGCATGAACTTCCTCTGTGTGGTTTTGAACCTTGGTTGACTTGACGACAGCATGTTGTGAAATTGGCACATTTAACCAGAGGTGGCGTTGTTTGCCTTTTTTTTTCTTGGCATTTTCTTTACAAGGAAAAAAAAATGTTCTATTGTACATTCAGCACATCTAACATGTTTGAACAAATTGTTGCTTCAAGCCAGTAGTGTGAAAGTTGAACGATGTGGTCACATGCACGTTGTCGTTATACTGTGAAACTGTTGGTGACACAACAACAACCTGAGGCCTGTGCTACGATACAGGTTCAACACACCCAGCATATCTTCTCATTATCTGGCTTCACTGAGCCGGACATTCATGTGTGGGATAATTTTTCTTATAAGACGTCAGGGAGTTTTTATTTCATATTATTATTATTATCAGACTCCTCGTGTTGTTCTGAACTGCGAAGACGGAACAAGAGAGTAAAAGCAATATTTATTATGTATATGTATTTAGGGTTGATAAACTGAAGTCACATGAAAAGTGGAACAGCAAACTGATCCCACTGATCTACAAAAATATCTGCTGCTCTGTATTATTTGTCCCTTAAGTGTAAACTCAAGGACCCTGTAGAACAATGATTCTGGTTTCCAGTGGTCTGATTGGTCAGTGGTTAGGCTGGTGATAGGTTTTTAATCTTTATCTGGAACTATTATTCCATTCCAACAGTTATTTATCATTGGATTTTCTGTAACTAAGCAACCTAGTAGACAATCTGCTGCTATATTAGTGTGGATGTAGCGTTACCATGGCGATTTACCCTGATTGACCAGCACTTTAACGCTGAAAACTCCGGGTTAATCCTGAAGTTACCTCATTAACTCCTGCTTCTTAGTTCAGGCCCCTGAAACACTAAGGTTTGACGAGTGCTGTGGTTTTTTACTCTGATTCCTCAAAACTATTTTAACTCACTCACTTGTGTTTCTCTCTTTCTCAGGGCGAGAATCCGATCTACAAAAGTGCCGTGACAACTGTCGTCAATCCAAAGTACGAGGGCAAATGATGGAGCTTTGCCTTGGCTGTGTCAACACTGTATGGAGAAGAAACATGGGTCCGGGTGAAGGGGGTTATAACGCTCTCACTGTTTGTTTGTTTGTTTTGTTTGTTTGTATGTTGTAGTCACCAAAATGATAGCAATGCATTCTGCCACTATTTCAGTTTGTTTTACTAACTTGGTTTATTTTCTATGCATCGTATGAAATGTGTACAGTCTGTGTAAATGTGGGGTTTTATATTTGATGTTGTGCTTCTGCAGAACTCGAGAGGAAAGTGTTGTGAACAGATTTTCTTCTCTGCCACGGTACTGGCAAGGTAACGAAATGCCCAACTGTGCCTTTTTTATAGAACCGTCAAGCCATCAGTGTTTTGTTGAGGGTCTAATTGGACGTTGATGATGGGCAACAAATGAAGTGTTCCTTTCCAAATTATCGTGCACGCGTGTCGAGTTGGCGGCGATCAGTCGAGCAAAGGTTTTATTGTGTCTCTAATCCTTTTGACCGAGTAGATATCACACTTTTTTTATTAACCGTCTCTTTGGATTGAACTCTTCAAATGTAGCGCCAGTCGGCCGTGTGTGGGAGCAATGAATTGTGTACAGTACGTGTTTGGGTTCTGTGTAAAGCCATATATGTATTCACAGAACCAGGTTGTGGAGGCGTTAGTATTGTTTTGTCTGAGTGACTTATTCCATCTGAACAATCAATTGAATCGTGTCTTTTATCTCCAAAAGATATTTTCTTGCGTTGCCTTTCTAGCTGAAAGGACGTCAGTGTACAGTCGTGTTTCTGTTTGGCTCCAGGTTTTTCTTTACTCAAGTTAAAAGCCAACTCAGGTCCTGAATTCTTCACAGCGATGCCAAATACGCAAACCTGCCTTATTATTTGCTAACTAACTTAGCTTATATTGAATTGCCTTGTTTTTATTTGTAGAACATGAACTGAGTAATGGTACCAGTTTCTCTTTTTTTTTTTTTTTTTTACATGTGAGTAGTTCCACTCGGCCATTTGTCGGTGCCTCGATCAAACAATTTTTTATTGAACAGAAATAGGAATGGATACAAAAAAAAGTCACATAGTGTTAAAGATCACTGATGAGGGGAGGATCCCCCGATCTTTGTTCTGTAAAGAAAAAAAGGTTACACCAGTCACCATTGTTTTTAAGTGCCTTTTTTTAGTTTCTACAACACATTCACATTTGCAACTCTGTATTTCTGAAAATTATTTATTGAATAAACATTCAAAACAATTTGTCCCGACATTGTAAAGTTGTTATTGTGCAGTTACTATTTTGTGTATTGTTGTGTTTAGAGGCCTGTTATTGATGCTACATTACAGTACATGTCATTCAAAGCAACTTCCAATCAGTGAATTCAACATCTTTGAGGGGCCACTCTGGGTTCAGTATCTTGCCCAAGGACATTTCCACATGAGCTGGGATTCGAGCCGCCGACCTTCTACCTCTCAGCCACAGCCGCCCCCTCCTTGATGTGCATGAATCTAATGGAGAAACAAGCTAAACCACAACACGAGACAGAGGAGGAAGTGGTCAGTGATCGATACTCAACACTAATCCTGACAAACTGACGCAGGCGACACTGAGCTTGTTGAAATGAGTCGAGCAGATGAAATGTCACAAGTCTTACGGTTTATCCAACTTTAAAATCCTTGGTGACAATACATAAGTATAAGTTGGACTTTTGTTCGACTGATGAATTGATTTCTATTGATGAAAATTACTTTGTGATGTTTACAGATATTGTTTTCTCATCCAGCCCCAATATTTAACAGCAGAATAAAGATCACAATGCATATTGATTTTGCAGCTTGACATCCAGTCATGGAGAAGTAAACTTCTGACCCTGATGTCCACATCGTGGAATCAGTCTGAGATCACATGATGAGACAGGAAACACTGACACACAATATTTCCAGCCCGGGTCCTCTCTACGGAGGCCGCCATGTTTCTTTACAGTAGCCAAGACTGGACAAACTAAACACCTTTTGAGTTTTTAGGACAACTGAAGGCTGCAACAAGCAACTTCACCACTAGATGTCGCTAAGTTCTACACACTGAACCTTTAATATATGTTTATATTGATATAAGGCGACTGTAGATAATGTATAATATGATTTGGCGTTTAAATTAAATTTAAATATAATAAAAGTAGAACCTCGTTAGAACGTAGAAAACCCTCAGCCAATCACAGGGGGTGATAGAGACGTCACATGCCCTGGGAGGGGGGAGGGGGCTCTCCACAGGTGATTGGTGGCCGCCGCTGGCCAATCACAGGCCGTGTTTCACAGTAAAGTTGTTAACCCCCAACAGTGGCACTTTGGTTTCCAGCGCTCCAGTTTCACATCGGCAGCAAAACACCGACTTTCCCCGAGAGAAACGCGTCTTTGACGGGCAGGATACGAACCGGAGAGCGGCCCCGAGCACCGGGAGCACCGGGAGCACCGACCGCGAGCCGCCTCACGGTGGAGACAAGCGGGGGAAGTGGCCGGGGCTTACGCCGCTGCTCGTCGGGCGCCTCTCGGGCTCGAGCTGCGTCGTGTTGATGGATCTCTGGGTTTTTTTTAAACTTGCAGAAATGTCTCTTGAATCGCGGAGGATCCTCCCGGTGAGTATCTCTCCTCCTTGGGCTCGATGGCCGCCTTGTAGACCAGAAACAGGCCCAGCGTGGAAAGTGTTCCTGGCATCAGATGATTTCATACACGCAATCAAATTCCTGGCTGGTCAGCTGGATGAGATTCCGCCGCTGAAGGCACAAGTTCCCCGGGCACTCGGTGAGCCGTGGGGCCGCGGGGTGGACCCGTGGGGTCCGGGGGAAGGGTTTTCATTCCAGCCACAGGAACCGTCGAGTTGTGTAGTTGTGACATTAACGGCAGAAGGAGTCAGAAACCTGATCCGTCTCCCGGGCAGAGGAAACATCTCGGTTCGATGAGAGAGGGTCGTGTTTTCACATGATCCCACCATCAGGGGGGTTCTTTATTTTATTTATCTTTCCACCATCTTATCTCTTGAAATGTAATAATCTCTGGATGCGAGGACTGTAAAGGGTGTGAGGCTGAACAGTGCCAGGCAGCCGCTGTGGTCTGCCAGGGAACTGCTTGGCCCTGGTCTGCATGGGTCTGGATTCTCCCCCTGCACCCACCTCTACCATACAAGGACCTCAAACAGAGGGGAGGGGGGGTCATCAGTGTTTGCCCCCCCCCCTCTGTCAACATGAAGCTTGGTAGACCTGCACCCAGCCAGGATTAGATCAGCCTCATAGTGACCAGCAGGATCATTATTAGTTAATAATTAGTTATAAAAAGCCTGTTCACTGCACCTGGTTGGTTCTATATCAAGTGAAATGAGGTGTAATTCTGCAGAGAAAGACGTGTGGGTGTTGGGTGACAAGCCCCACCCACACGGGACAGTAGGAGGCCAGCCAGCACAAAGTATGTGTCCTGAAAATACTTTGTGTCGGAAACATGAATGTGGAAAAGCAGAACGAGCGACGTTTCAAGTTTTGTCGTTTATGCACAATCACAGGAACCACAGGCCCTGACTGTACTCGCATTTTACAGTACAACACATAGGCTGGGGATTCAGTGAATATTTCAGGGCACTGTGGACGATGCCACCCAATATTATTGCAGCTGAAGGGAAAATGTACTTCTGAAATATGAATATCATTTTTCAATATTTCTATCTATGTAGTGCCTCCAATTCTTCAACATGGCAACATGTGAATATATCAAACAGCCTTAATGTCAGTTAGCTCACCTGTCGGGTGAAATGTAAAAGAAAGTATGCATCACAACACTGCTGACCCTGTGGTGATCATGTATCACAAGTACAACTAAATAGAAACGTGTACCCTGTGGTTTCATGTGTTGCAGAGCTTTTTATCTCAATGCTGCTTTTCATAACAGATGTCCTTCCTGGGTAAACCCTGCATTTGTTTAGATTTAATTCTCACTATATGACTGTTGGAAAACGTCTGTGCGGGGGTTTATCTCTAGTGGATGTGGAGATATGTCCCTGGATAATAAAATTAACCTACTCATGGTGCTTGCTAAAGGAAGACTGGCTAAACTTCAAATTACAAATAAGCTTACAAATATTTCAAATATTTGTCCCAGAAATCCTGGCAGTCTATTCCAAAGTAGTTGAAACATTTCACGCAACATTTGAACCTCATGGTGGCGCTCTGGGAAAGGTCAGGGGACCACCAAAGTCATGAGGGTTCATCTGCTGAGGAGCATGAATATCTGTACATGTTTCTCAACATTGCAGAGGGAGAAAGGTGAAATGCCTTTCACACCTCTAACAGTGGTTAGTTTGCTATATATACAAATTCAGAAAATCAATTCATCCTTTTGAGATGAATTCAGTATAAATGTGGCTCAACCTGTGAACCCTGCCAGGTGTGGTCGTTGGAGCGCTGGACAATCGTGGTCAGGTGGTGGACCAATGTCTCGTCTTTGTCCCGCCTCTGTTTCATCAACAAATAAAAGGCATTGGTTAGCTTTACATTTTATCTCACCTGCAGGTTTTATTTCTTTCCTGTAACTGAGTTGTCATAATGTGTTTTTGTTGGCGTTGTCAGAGTTTTTTCTAAATGTCCCACATTGCTCTTGGTTCTCAGGTCCTTACGATGGCGTCAGTGGATTTAATGATGATAAGAACACCTCTCTTCACCTGGGTGGACCCTGGATAGACCCAATGTCATCAACAGGTAAGATATTTTATTCTGAAAAACTACTTGTGTGGCTGCCTTTGGGTCTGGTTGTGTGACAGACTAAGTAAACATACATCATACGTCAGCACTCTACAGGGCTTTGGATCTAAATATTCACCAAACGTGTGTTTGTACTCGAGTGAAATCACAGGATGGTGTCCTGTCCTGAAAATCCAGGTCCTTTGCCTGTGAGACCAGACGAGGGCGACATTGTTCACCAGGTGAACATGGTGCCATGAAGCACTTCACCTGGAACAAACGTTTCTTTAATCATTAGCTGTTCCGGGATCAGTGCTGCTTGATAAGGTTCCGTGGATGGGAGTAGTTCTCTCAGGCCAGTTTGCAGGAGCAGTTTGTTCTGGGCTGTTCGAGGCGTTGGCTTGTAAAGATTTTATTCCTCTGGTTTTGTACTAAAGCATAAAACAAAGTACCAGATAAGACATCTTCAGAGTAAAGTATTTGATTTAATACAACTTGCAACCCTGATTAATATAAGAATGCATAAGTATGTGTGTGTATATATAGATATATCTATATATACACACACATACTTATCTATATTCCTATATATCCAAATAAGAGTGAAATATCTGAGGCATTTTTATAAATTCTTCTAGTATTTTATGGCATATACACAGTTTTTTAAGGGTAGCGGGTGTAATTAAACCAGGCAAGACTCCGATATAATATCAATAATCAATTAACCATCATGTATAATATCAATGCATCATTAAATGAAAGTTATAAAAAAGAATAAACTTAGTTGAGCTTTGAGATGATTTGAGAGTTCTTGTAAAAACAATTGTATATGATATTATCTACTAAATATTCAATGACTGCACAGTAATAAATTCACATTAAAGCCTTTTATCACTAGTGCAAACTATACAAAATCTTGTGTTCATTGTATATCATGACTGCAAATGATATACAACATTGTGCAATGTCCTTTGATCACTACAGCTAATTATAACATTTTGACATTAAGAATATATTTTTATTTCTGCAAATTCTATCATATTTTATGACATTAAGAATATCGTATCGCTTCTGCAAATTCTATAGAATTTTATGAAATTAAGAATATATTATCACTTTTGCAAATTATATAACATTTTATGATATCAATAATATATTTTTATAACTTCTGCAAATATAATTTTATGGCATTAAGAATATTTTTTTTTTATCACTTATGCAAATAATATAAAATGTCTTTACTGAATAAACGCGTGTTTATATATTTTTCTTGATTTATAATTTTAATTGATTCCATTTATCAATTTGGTGAATTCCAATAATTGAACGTTATTTTAACCGTTTTCAATTTAACGTTTAATTCACTTTTTAATTAATAAAAGTGTGTCATTAATAATCTTTTACTTATTAATGCACATGTCTGCGGCGCCTAATGTTTATTTCAATCATTTATGAGTTAGTTAACGAACCGAACCCCTTCCCCCCCCCCCCAACAAACCCCGCACCGCGCAAGCGCTCGGGCCGGTGCGGGAATGGTCGGCGCTCGACGTGGGGGTTGGACCGCTCCGAGCCAAACAGCGCAAAAGACTTTTAAATGTCCGCCATGTTGTCCATGGCGCACTGAACCACCGGTAGGGAGCGGAGCGTCGGAGGAAAACAGTCCGAGAGAGAGCGACCGAGATCCGGGCCTTCTCTCCCTCCCCCACCCCTCGGCTCCGCTGGCGACGCCCTAAAAACAAGCGAGCGCCACCCGCCCGTTAGCAGCGCAGCGCCGCCGCCGCACAGAACCATCCATGAGAGCTCCGCTCGGCTCCGCGGCGACTTCCAGGAGACCGGACCCGTTCCCGTTGCGACTCGAACTGTGAAAAAAATGAGTAAACTGTCGTTTCGGGCGCGGGCGCTGGACGCGTCCAAGCCGCTGCCCGTCTTCCGCTGCGAGGACTTACCCGACCTGCACGAATATGCGTCCATTAACCGGGCGGTGCCGCAGATGCCCACGGGGATGGAGAAGGAAGAGGAATCGGTATGATTTACAATAAATGTGAAAAGATACGTTGGGGTTTTTTTTTATTATTATTATTATTTTTTTCTACACCATCACAGGCGTCCCTCTTTTTTTTTTTTTTTTCCCTGCGCAAGCTTTCACAAAATGGCCGCCGGTTTTTTTTGGGAAGAAACGCGACATATTGTAGCCGCGGAGGTCTGGTGTGCGGGACCCGGGGCCGCGTGGGGGACACGCGGGGATGCGGGGTGTGTTTTATCGGGTGAAATCTCCGGGTTCGGCCGGTTTATTTGCGTGTGAGGCGAGTTTCTGAGCACAAAGGAGTCATGTGACTTCTGCTATTCCGACATTTTGTCTCGTCTGTCAGTGTGCGGGGCCCGTGTTGGCGTAGTGGCGGCGGGCCGCGGCCAGGGGGAGCCCGCGCTTCCATATCCTCCGTGGCCCCTGTCAGGCAGATGTCAACACCGCTGCAGATGTTTACTGAACATCTGTCTCTGACACGTTTGTTTGTGTGTGTGTGTGTGTGTGGACACAGTTTCCACCTGGTTGTTGTTATATCCGAGCATGTAGCTGTTAGCACGTTGTTGTGTGTCTGTGTTGTGTCTCAGCTCTTCCTGTTTATATGTATGCAGGCGGTGACACTATAATGCAGCTGTTGTCATTATTATTATTATTATTGCAACATCTGCAGCCGTTGTTTGAACAGTGTTTGTGCAGCTCCGTGACGGTTGTGTTATTTAACACACATTTCTTTTAGTCTCTCGCTTTACTATCAGCTGTTGTAGCCGAACTACACATCTGTTTCTCAGTGTTTACATTGGATTTGCCAGATAAACGCATCTGATTTCAGTTCAGTTGACCGATATAAATATTCCTTCAGAGCAGATTCGTGACCCTTGAGAAGAGAAGTGCACATGGTTGAGATTTAGAGAAGCACCGGCCACTGAGGCAGGTAAATAAACAAAGTCTGCTTCTCTCTGGGTTGTGTAGCACAGCACAGGGGGTGTTGTCGTTATCCTATTGTAATGTATGCACCTCTTTGGAGCTTCACAGTTTTAATGTGGTTGTGTTTGTGCCGTTTGTCAGACAACCGGGTCCCATAAGCAGAGTATAGACTTCTCCGATGGTGCAGCTCTGCAGCCCAGCAGGTTTGACTAATGTTTAAATGTAAAGGGCAAGTACATGAGTGAATATCACTGCTGCTGCTGCTGCTCAGTGTGAAGCTGCTGCAGCCGGTCTGCGTCCCTGCTCTCCTGGAGGTTTCGGTGTCGGGGGTTCAGTGTGTCAGATGGCACAGCGGGCCGGCAGACCAGCGGCATGTGGCGCTCAGGAGGAGATCAGGGCAGCAGGAGGAAAGGAGGGGGGGTGCTGCTGTCACTTCAAAGTCTGCACTCTGCTCAGCTGGAGCGTTTGGTTATGTAACAGTGATATTATCATAAGAGGTAGTCCAAGGCCCGCTGCCTGCCAGCCACTCAGTGTCTGGAGCGATCGGCTGTGAGTTTTTATGTCAGAGTTTTAGATCTATCACCTTTTTAACCAGTCGCTCATCAGGTTTCAGTGTCTGGCATTTCTGTGTTTGATCTCACGCAGAAAAAAACTTACATTTCCTGCACATGTTTTTAAGAAAGCGTCAGTTTAGCATGTTTCTCTTTCCACCACCTCCACCGCACTGTCTCCCCTCTCGCTGTTTTGTGGTCCTCAGGGTGACTGCGGTGTCCCTACACTTCCTGACTCTGCTACTAGAAAGCTTTTAACTGTGAGCTGTTAGTCTTTTTAGATCGGAGCCTTTCTTTACTTGGCCCTGCTCGTTTCAAACATTTAACAGAGCACAACACTACAGGCTAACTCTCTCTGTTGCTGCCTGCACGCTCTTTAAAAGTCATATCTCAGCCTGGTATTTGTGGTTTGGTAATTCTCAGGCAGCGTGGCTGGACTGAAGAGCTGCCATCGCTGAAATTCCCTCAGCACGTGCGGCCTGTTTGTTTTGGGCCAGACACTTTGTGCTGTGTTTACGTTTGGGTGAAAGTGAGGTCAATATCTGCGGCCGTGGTGGGAACCCACAGGCATCGGCTGTGTGTGCCTCTTTGCCAGAACAGTTCTTGTACTCGCACAAGCACTTTCTCAGAAACAAACACACACACAATCCGATTCTGGCATGCCAACACTTTGTCACGGTGTGACCTTGCTATTTGGGAATTTGGGGCATGTCACCTGTCCAAAGTCTTTGCCACCGACATGCTGTGAAAGGGAAAGTTGCTTGTGTCAGCTGTTTCTCTTGCTTTCACTGTTGACAGTTCTGTTTTTGACGTGCACGTGGGCAGCGTGGGAAATCAACAGCAGCCTCGGGGCAGGTTCTTGATTCCAACTCCACAGCCAGTTTGCCAGATTGGAAAAGCTCAGCTGGAACAAGTCCTGAGACTGACCTGTGAATTCAGGAATTCTCTAGTCACTGATCCATGAATGAAAGAGTACTGTCTGTACACTGCCTGTTTGTAATAATTGCTTTCACTGCATTATTATACTGAAGTGGAATCATGGTTAAATCTGACAAACATATCTTGTTGGCTCTGCCTCCGTCTTCTTTTAGTAGCCACCGATTTTTGAGGGAATGGAAAGTTTCTGTTATTTTGCAAATTGCTTCGCTGCCAAAAACGCAGTCTGATGGCCGCCATTAATTTCCCACCCCGCTCAGACTGGATGTTAAAAATCATCCTCTCCCACGCAGTGCATAAACTGCACTTTGTACTGTAGCCGTGCGTCCCTCGACAGCGCTACTAGACCATTCCCCGTGGCTGTCCATCACGTTAAGAGGCATTTACAGTGTCTGGGACAGTAACTGTCACAGGCGAGACCAGAGAAGGTGGAGGCGGCTCTGGCTGCCTCCGCAGACTTGACAGTGATCGATTTGGTCATTTTAGAAAGGCTATTTCTGGACTCCAGTGTGTGAGAGAGAAAGCCAGATCAAGCGGAGAAAGTTTTGAGTGTGAGAGCACCAGCCAACGCTCTGTATTTGTGACTCTTCACCTCAATCTGAGTCCATTTACTCTCAGGCAAATAGCCACGGCTGGGAAGTAAACAAACACGTCGCTTGATTAGCTTTGGCAGCTGACGTGATTCTGCTCACGGCCATTTGATTTATGAGTTTCTTTCTCATTGTGGAGATGCCAGAGGAAGTTGATGCGGAGGTTTAGGTGTTTGCCAGGGGAATGTGGGAACATGAAGGTTATGCAAGCTACGTCCTCGGAACAGATCGTCGGAGCACATGGCGCCATAAATGTAAAGTACGATCACTCGCCTCGGGTATAACAGACTGTAGAATATTGCTCATCCCGAAAGTCCAAATGGTGTTGATGAGCACTGGGCTCCAGGAGGCAGTAAATCAGATTTAGTGCAGCACGCAGAAACTGAAACAACATGATGGGACACAAGGTCACACCAGAAAGTTAACTTTCCAAACATCCTCTTTTTGTTTTAACCATGAAATATGGGTTATTTTTACAAGAAGCCGGCATATTTGATGATGTAATGGGCATTACCTTAATGTTAAACTTGCTATCAATTATTTTTGTCGTCTTTTAGATTGAAAAGTCTAGAATGTAATAATCTGAATTGTCTTAAATATGTTCATTTGCTGTGTATGCGAAATATTTTTTCTATGTAGTTTGCAATGTCTCCGTCTGTTGTAGTTCTTTTTCAATGAAACAAATATTTGCACACTGAGTAAAACTACAAAAGAGACAAAACTGGACCTGATAACTCATCGTCTACCAGCACCCTGATCAGAATGAATCGCAGGTTGTTGGAAAGACGATGGACAGCTACCGTCTCTGTCTGTCGTTTGAAAGATAATGTGACATTTCCAGGGTAATTTTCAACTAGGATACTGCGAGTAATTCTGGGACTCTGATAGTCTCATGTCTGCCATACTTGACGTAGGTCTTAAATTTCATCAAACTATATTTTTAAAGATCAAATGGAATAGCACAGCCTGTACTGAACACAGTAGAACAGCACATTGTGTCCTCAAGGTGTTGGTGGAAGTGTCGAGGACCATTTGTTTTTATTGCCACAAAGACCATGCAGCCAGTTCTCTGCCGGGAGCGTCAATGAGTCTAAAAACGACGAGATCTCCGCACACTTGGACCAATGCAGTGTTTCCACTTTAAGAACCATCTGTTTTAAAAATGGCGAAGCACTGACTTGCTCACCCTTTGGTCCCTTTTTATAAAAAAGACTCATTGATCTGAGCCCTGCAGTGTTTTTGGCCGTCTTCTGTTTCGCTGGAGGTGTTTCTGAGCAGCAGCAGCACAAGTAGCCTGATTTAACCCAGTGAAAACAGTTTAGCCTCCCTGTGTTTCTCCTCTTATAAGCCTTTTCCTTCTGGCTTTCATGTGTTGCCAAAAGCAGACTCGGTTTAGAACAATATCCAGGTGATACGAGCCCATAAAGACCGGCTCACATACTGATGGTAAAAATACCATGTCGGGTCATCTCAGGAGCTACCACACCGCCAAACAGTTCCATTTTAATGATGCTAATTATTACAGTGCTGCTGTTGGGCCTTTTATGCTACAGTACTTCTGAAACAAAATACTGTCACATTTGGATGAAATGTACAGGAATCGTTGATATATAACAGGTTGTTGCCGGACCATTACCCTCTTTCCTAATTCTGCATAGCAAAAAACAGTTGGGGACTAAAAAAACAAGATGGTGCATTGCTGTGCAGCTGTAGCATGTGAATAGTTTTGCAGATGAGCTGGAAAATAGAAATGTTTTATACCAAAGTGTAGAATTGTTTGTTGTATAAGCCCCTCGCTAGAGGCCAGAAACACTGAAGATCTGACATTTCTGTGTCGTTCTTCCTGTGGGATTTCTCAATGTAAACACACTTTATCATGATATAAAATCACCGCTTTTGAAAATACTTGCACAGTGGCCTGGCTGGAGAAGCTCTAGAAATCGTCCAGAACTATTGACATGGACTCACTTGAGCTTCTCTGGAAGTGTTCTGGAAAGTGTTCGAGTTAAGGACATGTCTGAAAGCAGCTGAAGAAGCAGGAACTTTGAGTTTTATCGGAGCAGCATTAGGTTGATGATTAAAATTATCTCTTTAGGAATGTTGACTGCATAGATTGAGTCTGAATGAAGCTGTTTCATACATTGTAAAGCAGTATTTCCTTTACTTAACGCTGGCAGATGTATTCTACAACAGCCGATGTGATGTGGCTGCTTTGCCATTTGGTGCTTTCCATGGAACCATGCAGCCGTAACGGACCATTTGCATTTACAGTAGCACACTTTCCCATTCGGCTGTGCACGCACACTCACTTAATGTGACCCATTCATTAATTCTGTCATCTTCCTAGGACACACACACTCTGCACACCCCCCTCGCCAGCCGCAGGGGAAACAATAAACACGCACCTTCTCTCCAGAGAGAGGTTGTACGAGGTACGCTGCCTTGTTGACAGACTGCCAGTGGCTCTGTGCCCAGCTCTGGGCCAAAAGCCCTTCTACTACTACGACTGACTGACTGTGACTCCTCAGACAAGCAGCCCGCCAGCAAACCAGTTCATCAGCCACCCAGCCTGTCTGCCTTCCTTCCGGCACAGTCGCCTCAGCGGGCTTGGCAGCAGCAGGCTCTCCTCACACTGGCGGCGGGTAGATAAGGACAACTGACTGAGAGTTGGAGACAAAAACGGTTTCAAGTTTCTGTCTGTGTTTTGTCTTGAGAGTGATTGGATGGAGGGCAGGTTTAGATTTGTCCTCCTCTTGGCCCAATCAGGACTTTCTTCCACATATGAAGACTTAAATGCTTGCCTGACGGTGTGAGTGTAGACTTAGCACCAGATGTTTTAATGTTTCCGTGTCTCCTGGCAGTTCTATTTGTTCCTGTACGGAGATTATCATAAGGTCTTGATGCCAAATGTTAGTCATTGTGAAACTGGATAATCGTTAGTTTCCTTCTTAACGGATGCCCTCTCAGCTGGTATCTACATGAGTCAGTGTGTTGTTTACCTCACAGAATGAATGAAAGGGCAATGTCTAGGATTTACAGCCTAGTATTAGATCTGCTGAAAGGGGAAACATTTTTTTTGTGAATACAGCTGTAATTTCAAAAGTGAAGTCATAGTTATTTTAGGCAGTTATTTTAAAGCGTCATTATTAGAGGAAACTCTGATCCTGATTTGTTGGATGATAAGTTTTGCTTGTTATAAACGACCAATCTTGATTGATTCTGTCGTTCAATTGGTTTGCTTGTTTTTGTAAATTATATATATTTGTAATTATGACCAATATGCATAATATTCAGGACGTGAAACATAAACTTGGCACAACTGTTATTTAGGCTCTATATATATTCCATTTCACCTGGCATTTCTGTATTGGAATGTCTTTGTGATCCGCGTGTCTCACCTCTATCTCTGTCTCCGTAGGAACACCATCTCCAGCGGGCCATCTCCGCACAGCAGGTATATGGCGAGAAACGGGACAACATGGTCATCCCAGTCCCCGAGGCGGAGAGCGACATCACCTACTACGACTCCCTCTACCCTGGAGACTACAAGATGCCAAAGCAGCTAATTCACATACAGCGTGAGTGGGCTTCTCTACTGGCAAAATGTGTGATGCAGAATGCAGTGCCGATGAGTTTGTTGTTGCGGTTTAGGAGCCTCAGTTGTTTCATTTGGTGATAATTATGTTTTCCTCAATGTTTGACGTGTTAAATGACACTTGGGGACTGCAGATCAAAATAATGAGCAGAATAGTCCCCATTAGTGTAATCTAAGGAGGGGTTTTCACTTGTAAATCATCACTTAAGACCTGTGTTGTTTCATTAAATTGACTTTTGGACTATAAAGAGGCTTATAAAGAGTTTCCCCAGAACAGTTTTAATCCAAAGAAAAGGTGACCTGATGTGACTTTTAAACCCATAGCGTTAAAAAGGGGGAACTGTCAGTGTTGAGGTTTGCTGGCTGCAGAGCTTCAGCTGCAGAAAGGCTGATAAAATGTTGGTCCTTTTCAAAGAAGGCTCTCGGGCATGATCTCTGGAAAATGTCTGGAAACTTGGGTTTGGACATTTCCTGGAATTTGTCTCTCACGTATGAAGACGGTCAGACGAGTTCTCAGCAGTGTATGAATTCTGCGGTGGAAAGTGCGATGGTTTTGTTTACAGCACTGCGTCTTCTACGTATACGCCACCTCTTTTTCATCCGGAGATATTTGAATCCAGTGCGTGTTAGAAACGTTATCAACTCACCCAATCACCCGCTGTGACTTTTCCAGATATTTTCTGCTAATGACTCACAGGCCGAGGTAGTAGGTGTGTTCTTTCTGACATTCATTTAAATGGCCTCAGGCATGTGTTTTATAAACCTTTTTAATGAGTTGTCAAAGAAAATGAGTTTGCCTGATTGCTCCGCTCAGTCAGCCTGTCTGTGTCACAAGTGGCTGCCACGACTGTTCCTCAAAGGGAGGCAATTTGCCGTTACCCTAAACCGAGACGCCGCTATCAGTCGAACGCTGAAATGACAAATGTTTTGGTCTGTCAAATGGCTGTCGAACAAATTTCAGGGGTTGAGACGCTCTGAAATGTGAAGAAAATCGTGTTGAGGTTATTTTAAGGCCATGAAAGTTTAATATTTTCTTCTAAAACTCCACATGCACAGTTGTCTCCTGCTCCATTTATGTGAGAAACGTACTCGTCTGCAGATCTACTTCACATGGTTCCAGTTTGTGCAGCTAAAAACGAACCTCGTCAATAACCGTGCATCTCATCCGTCAGACTCCGTTGCATTGATTGCTGCTCAAGATGAAAATGATTTGCTCTAATTAAGTCTTGACGGTGGTTATCATTTTAAAGCTGAAGCAGCATATTCTCAGGCCGGCGTATTGTTTGCTCTACGTTTGTCAGTGTGGGGACTGTGCAGGCTCGACAGAAGCCAGTTAAATTTGATTTGAACAGATTTGTGTTCTTGCAGTGAGACAAGCCACAGCTGAATTAACACAAATTTAAACAGCCGCTGTGAGACTCAGAAGTGGATTGATCTGAATTAGTCTGTGGTTTGACAAGACTCACTGTTCAACTGAGGAAAAGCTGAGCTGTATTAAATGATTAACTTTTATATTTCGGTCTCTTAAGTCATAAATATGCTCACATTAGACCGTTAGGAAAAGGGCAGAGGGTCACATTTTATCCCTCAACTAAAATTATAATAATGCACCTCTGACCTATATAAATATTCAGTGTGTCCTTTCTTTTATTTAAGCTTTAATAAACGCATTAATGCAGACTCCATTAAACTGTTGGTAATGTCAATCTGTGAGTTACTGGGTCGGGCGAGATTTAATGTATTTACACTAAATAACAGACAGATAATCTTAAGTGTCTATTACGGCCAGTCAGTCCTGTTCCATGTGTCTGAACGGGCAGATTTGATGTAATGAAGCCTGATAATCAATCTAGGTGTCCAGCAGACGTTGATTTAATGAATATTGTCGTCTTAAAACCTGACCAATATGAATGTTTGGGGGTCGATACCGATATTGATGGGTAAATCATTTCCGATAACGATATATGATTCCTAAGATATCATTAAATACATGTGGACATATCTCTAGCACCACAGTGCTTCACTTGAAATAACATGATGTCACCAGGGCTGAATAATATGTACGAGAATATTCTCAGCAGTGCAGGTTCTGGTGTACGGAGTAAACGGACAAACCAGGGAAACTGAGAATTGAAACGCTGTCAACTATTCACAGCTGCTGTTTGGTTCTCGGCTGTTTTCCTTGGTTCTGGTTGTTTGTCCGTTGGTGGGACCCACTTTTTATTTTTCTCATAGCAGACATTGTATCACCTGCAGGTATCAAGTGGCCATATTGTAAAGAGTTAAAACAATGTTTAAGAAAAGTATTTGAACTTTATATGATCAAAGTAATTTCTGTTTCATTGTGTCTAGTAGCAGTGGTTAGCAGGGCTGTCACTTTCCCAAAAATCCAGTTCGAACAAATTTGTAAATAAGGCCGATGCTTGATGCTGCTCTGCTTGTCTGTGGTGCCTCCTCCGCTCCCTCACTTGGGTGGAAAGCTCACAGGTGAAGCTTGTGGGTTTGCTGTTGTGAGGAGTACAACAGTTGTGTGGCACAAAGGCGACAGCAGCCTTCGTTCGTTGCTTCCACACGTTGACTCTCAGATGCCTGAATGTCCGCTCAGGGCGGCTTTGCTCTCAAGTGTTTGTCTTTTATATTTTGATCTTAAACAGGTCATCACAGTTCACTTCTCCCCGTAATTTGAATTAATGTTTGAATTACAAATAAGAAGTGACAGACCTATGGGTTAGCATTTGTGGTAGTAAACATTTATATTTTATGCTTGAACTTGTTGATTTGGTGCAGTGAATTTAATTTAATAAATTTGGCTCTTTTGATCTTTTGGAGGTGTTGAAAACCTTTCATCTAAATACTTGCTCTTTAAATGATGGATTCTAAGTGATGCTGTGGAGGTAGCAACCTTGCTTCCATGTTGTAGTATATGTGTATTTGTACAATAGATATATTACATTATTGCCCTGATTGACACCAGAAATATATTAAATGTTGGGTATTTTAAACCAGGCACTTAATTCTAGTTTTTTTGTTTATGCTGCTGGCTGGAAAACTGGATATTTTTGATAATTATGCGACCTTCTACCCAACTGATGGAACTCTTATCTCCTTTACTGAAGCTTTCTGCATTACTTTGAATAATTTTAAGTGAGTTTTCTTTGCTGCATCTCAAACAATAACATAATGTCAGGGTTCATATAAAATCTGTTATTTCAGATTAAGTTTCGAGAACTTGGCTGAAAAATGACTTGACTTAAATTCTGTAATGCTGCATTTCCTGTCAGTATCAGAATTTTTTTGGGGGGGGTTGAAATCAGCTTTTAGCAGCAGAAAAGACCTGATGCCTCTCAAGCTTCGTGTCAAATACATTTCACACTGTGAAGGAAGATTGTGAGGAAAATACTGTTTTTGTTCTTGCTGCTGCTCACAATAGTTTCTACTGCTCTGTGTTGGTTCATGATATCTGTTTGTTTCAGGACTTTGTGAAATACAGATGAATGAGGTTGTACCAACCTTCCTTCCTTTGGCCACTTTCTTTTAATGTGGTTGAGTTTTGTTGTGTTACCTCCAGAATTGTTGACTGTTACCAGAATAAGTTTACAGATAAGTTTGCTTTGGAAATGTCTGACTCTGCAGAGCTGAACCATTTCCACATTGCTGATGAGTTATTTTTGGCAGCTGCTTGTGATTTTCCATGCTGAATTGCTTTTAAAATATGAAAAAGATGTGATATAATTTCACCAATCAGCTCAACCATCTATTATACAGGATTGGGTTAGACTGATTATTATGCTGCCCTCAATGGGGGTCATGTTTACCATGAGCCCATATGATCACCGCCCTTTTTGTATCTACAACCTCCGACCTCCACAATTTTCTGAAAGCTCAGTTGTGTCGCGTTTGCTGATGTTTGAAATGGTGAAGTTTCCCTAATTCTGACATTTTTCTTCTATCGATCACAAACCTGCAGTTCTTCATCGTTCCATGGACTCGTATCTAAAGTGTTTCCTCTCTCTCCCTGCAGCTTTCAGCTTGGACACAGAGCAGCCGGACTATGACCTGGACTCGGACGATGAGGCGTTCCTCATCAAGCTGAAGAAGAAGATGGAGATCAGCTTCCTGCAGTTTGAGGAGATGATTGACAGGCTGGAGAAAGGCAGCGGACAGCAGGTTGGCAACTGTTTGAGTCTCCATCTTCACCCAAAAACATATGGCTGGAAAGAAGGCTTCATAAAATACCTGACTGACCAGTGCACGATGAGTCTGCACTGGTCTTTCTGGTATGTCCATTATGGTAGGACAAGTATCAAACCCCCAATTTGTATCTTTTAGGCGGTGAGTCTTCCCGAGGCCAAACTGCTGCTGAAGGAGGACGACGAGCTCATCAAGGAGGTCTTCGACTACTGGAGCCGGAAGAGGAAAAACAGCAAGGCCAACTCGCTCATCCCCAACGTCAAGCAGGAGCGGCGAGACGGCTCCAGCACCAGTGACCCCTACGTGGCCTTCCGGCGGCGCACAGAGAAGATGCAAACTAGGAAGGTCGGTTGACCCAATGCTTTATTTCAGTTAATATGAGGCTGTGATTGGAAGATTTCCCAGATTCGTCCCCTGTGATAGTCTTCATTGAAACATCTGGAAAATCTTACACTGCTAAACTGAAATGTAAAGTGAGGACATCCAGACTTAATTGATTCTTTTGCATATTTGATAATTGTCAGGTAGAATTCAATTTCCATGTAATTGCTGTCACACAAACCTTAGGTATTATTCTGAAGAGAGATTAGAGGCTTGTCGGTTCCATTTCTGATCAACAATCTAAGTCCTTGTTTTTGATTCCAATGAGGCAGCTGTTTACCATAAATGAAAATGTATTTTCTGATTCTTTTTGCTCTAAAAGTAAATATAAATGTCAAAGTGAGATGCAGCCTCCTTTTTAAATTGATCTGTTTGTTTGATAAACAAGCCGAGCTACTTTGTGTAATGGTGTTTGTGGCAGAGGCAAGTTTTAATATGGAAAGAAGCTACGAGACTCGAGGCCCTGATCCCAAATGTTTGCATATATGCACAACACAAAAAATACAACAAGTCCGTCGCTGTATAAACTTTTAATTGATAAAAGAAGTCAGAGAAACGCTGCAGCTCGTGAGATTAAAATAGATTTTACATTCCCCCCTGCCCCTTTTTCTTATTTTTGTGATTTGACACTTTCCTCCCAACAATCTTGTTAAGGATGTATACGCCACCAAGTGGTCATTTGAAGAATTGTTATAATTTTTAATAATCTTGATAATTTGTTTGCCTTTGTCATAGTGGTTATGGATTTAAATCTTTACATTTTTCTAAACATGATAAGTCGGCCTGTAGTAAAGTTGTAACTAATGTTTATAAAACTGGTTCATTTTCTTGACCAATTAGCTTTTGAAGCTTAAATTGTGTCTTAGTCTATAGCCCAAGTAATTTGAACTTTTTCTTCTCTTGAACTTTCAGAATCGTAAGAATGACGAGGCGTCGTATGAGAAGATGCTGAAGTTACGCAGGGATCTTAGTCGAGCCGTCACCATCCTGGAAATGATCAAGAGGAGGGAAAAGAGCAAGAGGGAGCTGCTGCACCTCACTCTGGAGATCTTCGAGAAGAGGTGAGGCTCTTGCATTAATGCTTTAGTACAGAAATAAAGCGGTTCCAGTTCTCAAGAGTTTCATTGAAGTAGAAGGGACCAGACTGACCACTGTGCCAAATCAAGTGGTTTGATCTGTCTTTGACTCTGATTGGCTAACCCTTTGTTCCCTGTCGTCTCCAGAAACGTCATGTCGGACTTCAGTGGTGAGGTGATGGCAGAAGTTCTGGCTGAACGGGCGCTGGTGAGGCCGCAGATCATTCCTCTGGTCCCTCTCACCAACCAGTACCGACACCAGGACCACATGGACCTTAAGGACTACAAGTCCAAGGTGAGGCCCACTGTTACATTCATGAGTCTGGATCATTTATGGAAGCTGGGAAAAGAAGAGGGTACTGAGTGACATTACAGTTTGCCCCTGGGCAGCAGTGTCTAAAGTCTCATGACTCGTCTCTTGTTTCCCCTGTAGCCCGAGAAGATGGAAGCTCCCCGGCAGAAGAGGAAATATGAGAAGAAGCAGAAGGCTCTGCCTCTGTCGTCGGGCGCCCCCCACCACCCTGGTCCTGTCGTCTTCAACGCCAAGGACCTCAACCAGTATGACTTCCCCAGTTCAGACGACGAGCCCTTCTCCCAGGTACACACGCTTCAAAACAAGCATCACAGCCAGTCAGAGAAAGTTTGTGGGAGCTGTTAAACTTTCTGTGTCTTTTCTGCACTTTGTCTTAATAAACCCATGATAGTGTGGGACATGTAGTCAAACCAGAATCTCTTGCTTCAGCTTTAATTAATCGTGTTCTGCTTGTGACCTCTGACTGACCTCTGTGTCCACAGCTGCACTCAGGCTCATCGGAAGCAGAGGAGGAGAACGACCCAGACGGTGCCTACGCCTTTCGCAGGAAGGCAGGCTGCCAGTACCACTCTGTAAGTTACATAATCTTTACATCTCCAGAGTGTCAAATGAGAAGCTCCTCAGAGGTTCATGTGTTGTAGTTAATGAAGTAAATCATCACCAGACCGGTGGGATAATGAAACATTGATCCTTGAGGCAGATGTGAATGTCCACAAAGTTAAAGTGAAACACTGCTCCACCAAACGAGTTCCCTGCTGTTAGTTCAAGGTCACAGGGTAAATTTAATGATCTTTTCATTCTGGTTAAAACGAGAACAATTAACCTTGTTGAGATAATGTAATTTACTGCCCTGTTAAACGTGAACCTAATAGATAATAAACACACTTAAATGCCGAGTGGCTGAAATAAAGTTTTCAGCAGTTATAGAAAAGCATTTCTCAGTTGTTTTTGTAGTAGAGGACAGACTGGCACATTTTTAAGATTTTAGTATTTTTCTGTGTTTTAATAAATGCACCACAGAAACACTTGAAAGCAAAGATGTCTGAGGCATTGATCCATGCGTTCTCTCTCCAGGCTCGTCAGGACCGTGTGGGCAGCTGGCCGTGGTGCGACCACTGGGAGGGCGGTTTGGCAGAAGCTCGCTTTCGCTACAGTCTCACTACACTCACCGTGCCGCGGCGCTGCCTGGGCATGGCTCGCCGACGCCTGGGACGAGGCGGCAGGTCAGTTAACCTCCATCCAGCAGATAGTATTTTATAGTGCTCTTCCAGTGAAACTGTCAAAATATCAGACCACACAATCTACTGGCTAAACATGTTTACTCTTGCATCATACTCTGAGTGTCCTTTTCTCATTGAATTATTGGTAGATTACTTGATATTGAACATTATTGATGGATGTGATACTTCGATATATTGATCTCACTCTGTTAATCTTAATTGAGATGTGTTGGTGTCACAGCAGAATATCTGACCTGCTCCTCCTCTCCTCTCAGGGCGTTGCTGGACAGGGCGCACACGGGCTATGACAACATTTTCCACGGCCTGAATCCAGAAATGCTCGACCAGCCTCTCCCCCCATCTCCCCCTCCTCCCACACCTACGTCACGCTCGTCAGCCACCGACAAGTTCGCCAGTACCTCAGAAACAAATACCTCAGACAGAAGTTCCTCCTCCTTCAACTCCGCTCTTTCCTCGTCCTCCCCCTCTTCCACGGACCTCAGTCAGATACTGTTGAATATAAAGTCGAGCCGATGGAGGCACTTTAGACCACGGACACTACCACTACACGAGCTGGATAACGCCCACCCCCTGTTCAGGAGGTTGAGTCGAGGCTTGAAGCGCCCAGTCTCTGCCTCCACAGCTGGGGGACAGCCCTTTGGCTCTCATCGCCTGGCAAGGGTTGTCCCTGCTCCCTCACCCATTGCTGGTAAGAGGCTTGGCTGCCTTCAGACTGCCTTCAAATTGTGGTTTACCTGTTCTGCACTCATGGCAGCTTGAGGTTGCAGACCCACGATCTCTGCTGTGATATCGAGTGACTTAATTATGAAAATATTTCATCGGAAGCAGCATATGCATATATTCACACACCAGTTCCTCCCCTACAATGACGGTGAATAAAAATTTGTGCTGAGAAACATCTTGTAATTCATGAAATCATTAAGGCTGCTGAAAACTCCTGAATCAATTTTTCTTCAAACTTGGTGGAGGGGTGAGATATGGGCCAAAGCACAACACTTTTGGAGTGAATTAGATTTAGGGGGCAGATCCAGAATATATATTTTTTTAACTTTAAGGGCACAGTTACACACTCGAATGTCACAGATCAAAATTCACTAAAGTAGAACTTCACACGAAGTCGAGCTGTGGATTTGCTTCACCACAGGCAGCAAATGTTTTATTGGGCTCTTGTCCGCACAGATTGGATGTGAACAGGAGGTGAAAGTTTGCCACTGCTACTTTCACTTATGTGTGACAGTATCTGAACATTATGAGAGTGGGTATTTTTGACATTTTACATATTTATGAAGTAGTTTTGTCTTTTTATTTCCGTTTGTTTGGAGTGTTTAATCACAGTTGTCTGCTCCGTCCTCCAGCTGCGTTGAGAGAGTTTGTTTGGCGTCACTTTGCATTCATACTGCATCACCTCCCATCCCACCCAGTCCACAAGGTGTCAATTAAAACTGGGTTTGATAAATTCATGAGATGCGCAGGATTTGTCAGGGTGTGTGGACACAGGTGTGGAGCGTTGAATGCAAACTAAACGCCACATGTCCCCGGTGGTATCACAGCGAGGGCAGTCGGGCGGGGGGGGGGTGTCTTGATGTCGCTACAAGCCGCTTACGAGAGTTGTGCATGTTTTGATGAGCAGGAAAAACAACCGCATTGATTTGTTCTTGGAAGAAGCTAGAGGATAGAATGAGCAGGAGATTTTACGATCTGAGCAGAGTAACTACAGTCAGTGGTTGACTCTACAGAGAGCAGTGGTTAAAGTAGGTTTAAAGCAGTATTTTGATTAAATAAAATAAAATAAGCATGAAGTCTCTGTGGAAGCGGTGCCAGAGGAGGAGTTGTGACTTTGAGATGCAGAGTGATGAATCCTGTTTCCTGTGAAGTGTGGAGCTGAGCGGCTCACGGGGGGAATAAGTAAATCAATATTGCACTGAGGCGTACAGCCACGTAATACTTTGCAATGTGGGAGTAGGACTTTTTAATCAATAGAAAGCCAGTGAAGAAAGACTTGAGATTATATTTACAGGTTCAATTGTTCGGGATGCAGATGAGGCCACGTGGAAGCTTTTCAAAATGCAGACAAGAAGGTGTAGGAGAGAAATCAGGTTGGACCGGATAATTGGAGCTTGTGTTTATTGGAGTATCAGATTTCTTTCATACGCCGCCTCATATCTGTAAAGCAGGGCTGGAATATCAAGTGTATGACAGAAGCCAACTGAAGGAAGCTAACTTGCTTTAATAGTAGGTCATAGCACTTGTGGAAAGTTTGATGAAACACCAGGCGTCTCTGTGAAACCAGACACTGATCCGGTCTCAGATGCTCTGACGCAGCATCGTAAAGGCCTCTGATCCTGATGAAAACACTGCATTGGGTATTGATGTCTTGATCTGATGCCACATTTTTGAAATGTTGCTAGTAGTACTGTAGTAAAAGTTTTCTTGAGCGGTGAAGAAGTGATTTCCAGTAGTGTAGCGTTAGCCCGAGCTAGCTAAAAAACACTAATGTTGCCAATTACAGCACCAGCAATACAACGATGACAATCATCACTTCCATACAGCGCAGTAGTCTACTTTTTTATGCACTGGTATCAGATCAGTACTCCGTATCAGCCCAAAGGTCCAGGTATCATTTCAAGAAGGGAAAATGGTCTCAGAACATCTCTAGTCTCTAGCATTGTTGAATAACCTTTTAATAGAAACTCTTGACTCTGATACTTTCCTGCCTCATTGTGAGCACAGTGTGTGTCACAGTAGGACGTCGAGAACTTGAGTTGTACTTTTACCAGTAAGAATGAGTTCTTCAGTGTTTAATTCTCCAGTTATTCATCATCAGGATCTACAGTATTAACTCCAACACAACAGTGAAAAGACCTTTCTGGGTGTGCTGAGTCATTTACAGTGTTTTACAACGCCGCACTGGGTGGGATGGTAAACTGCATGAATTACCATTTGACACCAAGAACCTCTGAGGTTTGGTTGGAATCGGAACAGTTGACTAAAAAAATATTAGTGCATATTTTTGTACTGTTAGAAACGCTGAGTGTTGTTGAGGTTTTGTGTAGGAAAGACAAATGAAAAGTGAAACTGAGAATTCAAACGGCTTCATGAATCAGTGATGAGATTTTGTTTTGTGGAGTAAAACTTTCTCATGAAATCTCCTGCGTCTTCTTTTCCGTGAGATCAGCATTTTATAGAGCTGGAGCGTTCTGTGTGTATCTTCTTGGAGAGATCCTGTCATTTCCACAGAAAACCCTGTTAAATGATGACGCGAGTCTCCAGATTTGTAACGAAACCTTTGTCCCTCTCAGCTCTCACAGCCGAACAGTACCAGCAGCATCAGGAGCAGCTGGCCCTGATGCAGAAACAGCAGCTGGAGCAGATCCAGCTGCAACAGAAAGCCAACAGCACCAACACTGCCAACAGCACACTGGTCAGTATTTTGTGTTGTCGAGCGGCAGGCGGTCGTGGTCACGTCTTTCTCTGTCGTTTCCTCTCTCACCTCGATCTTCACCTCCTCTCTCCTCGCAGGGCTTAGCGAACACGCTGGACCAGGCCAAGGCTCAGTTCGCTGCCTCGGCCCTCGTCACCGCCGACCAACTGCTCACCCTGAAAACCAAGGAGGAGCTGGGCCCGGGAGGCGGAGTCAACGGCGTCCTCTCCCCCTCAGGTACCACATTTCCCCAAACAACCTCCAGTAGATCATTATCTAGTAAAAGATCGTTATTCTCAACGGTTAACTGCCATTAACAACGACAAGTAAATGTTTATTTTTAAGGACAACTTCAGGGTTGTGAAAACTAAAAGCCCTCCAGATTTAAAGTGCACTCCACCCAAGTGGAGCCAAACGGGGACGATAAACAGACAAAGCAAACAATGACGGTGAAGTAATTACCGTCTAAGACCCACAATGGAGTCACAGCGAAGGAGCAGATAACGGCACAAAGTAGACGGAACAAAACCCGCGGCGCTCCCCCCCGCTCAGGCGACGCCGTGTCAGGCTGCAGACAATCGAGAAAAGTGAGAAAAAACAGAATCTAATTTGAGATCGTTCTTTAGATGTTTCAACGAGGATCCGTCCTTCACAGATAAAAGGGCCGAAAACCAAAAGTCAGATAATCAACAGCCGGTAAATCTTTACTGGTGCGAAGGAATAAATCTCACGAGTGACCTCATTACCTCGCAGCAGAACGATGAAACCAGGTTTTACAGTTGAGGAGTGCAGAGTTGTTGTGACAGGATTTATCTCCTGGTGTGAAGGATGATAAGGAATCATCCTTCACACTGAATCAAGCCGCTGGGCAACTTTTTATTTACTTGAATGGTTTATTATATATTTGAACAGTTTTTACATCTCAGAGCAGATTCTGTTCTGAGTTTCAATATAAATACATTCAGGAGTTTTCTTTTTAAGAATAATTCATAATTAAAACCTAACTCCCTCCCCAACCACCCCCCCACTTTTTCCTCATCCACCCACTCCCCTTTACCCCCCCACCTCCTCCTCCCCCTCTGTCTCCCGGCCTCTCTCGACCCCTCAGGTGTCTACAAGGGCTTGCACCTCT
Source organism: Hippoglossus stenolepis (assembly GCF_022539355.2). NCBI lineage: Eukaryota > Metazoa > Chordata > Actinopteri > Pleuronectiformes > Pleuronectidae > Hippoglossus > Hippoglossus stenolepis. The sequence goes on along the minus strand of NC_061493.1, from coordinate 22,368,196 downwards.
CGAGCACAGTGTCCCCATCCCCCGCCGCCCCAGCTCCTCCCACCACTTCCTCGACACCTGCCCTGCTCCACCCTTGCACCACCACCAGCTCCACCAGTAACAACAACGGCACAGCCCACCCCGCCACCGCCAACACCGCCACCACTCAGGTCCTGCTGGGAAACAACAGCCTCCGTCTGGGTGCTCCCGCCGGGAAGCGTGTCCACGCAGTGCGGACACTGAGCACCACCATGTCCACATCCGCCTTAAAGTTCACCCACGCAACCGCCAACTGTCAGAAACCCAAGGTCACCACGGCCTCGGCCTCGCCGCTGGACATAGTGCCCAGGTGAGAACAACACACCAGCTGTGGGGGAACGTGTCAGTGGAATCAGTCACATTTCCTTTTAGAAAGAAACGGCTCATATATCAGATTGTGACAAGAGCTGCTTTCAAATAATAACACATAACTGCATTTAATAACTCAAGTGAGGCTCCATCAGCCAATGTCACAGGACTAAAGATGATGATACTTTATTTAGTTGTATCAGAAAAAACACCAGAAGAGAAACCTTGAGTTTAAACCATAGACTGTAAATAAAGGGTAAAGTAGAAGGAAATACTTGACTATATAAAAACACTACATTTATGAAACTGCTTTGAATGCAAACCTGTCGCTGCGTCTCACTGTCCCCGTGTCGTCTTTGTCGTCCTCAGGGAGAATCACGAACAAGACAAGCCAGCACTGAACAGTCTATCAGAGAACACAGTGGCCATGGAGGTTACGTAGCCTCTCGCTCGCTGCACGAGAGGAAGAGCGACTCCTTTTTGTTATTGGTTTTGTTTTTTGTTTTTTTTGGTGCTATGCATCATTTGTAAGTCATGAATGCAAGTGTTGGCGCAATGAGCACGGCTGGGTTTCCATGGCAACTGTTTTGGGACTTAATTGCAATGCTCATCTCGTACAAAAAAAATTCTTTCTTTCTCCCTGCCCCCCCAATTTCCTTATTTGTTACTGTTAATAAGAGATCGTCTGTAAATTCTTAATATGGCAATTATATGTACAGTACTGCATATTTGTAATACCCCCCCACACACCCCCTGCCCCCCCACCCCCCACCCTCCCTGTTCTTGTATATAACATTACTTGAATACAGAAATTGTTCATTTGTGATGTTTTGCACTCGAGATATAAAAAGAAAAAAAGACAAATCTAAATTAAAAAAGAGAAAACGACAAACTGGTGCGAGTGTGAAAGTTGTGCCACAGGAAAGTGTGTCCTCACACGCACGGTGCGGAGCCTGCTGTCCGATCTATTTATTGTGCCGTGTTTACAAAAAGGTTTTTTTCTTTTTTCTTTCCTCCAAACCTTTATTTTTTTATACACTGTACCCCCACCCCCTTTCCACCGGTTCCCCGTGCTGTCGTCAGTGTTTAGCTCGATTTAATCAACTCTTGTCTTTTATTTTGTTTTGTTTTTTGTTGGATGTTGTGAACATGGCCACGAGTTCGCCCGCCTCTGTTGGGGGCGTTCCCCACGATGGTCCAATGACTCTCATTGAATCCGTTGGGGCGCGCTCCCACAGATTCGGGCGCGGGGCAGTGACGGGTGTGACGTTGTTTGTTGTCGGCATCAGTTTGTCAGTGGGTTGATCAGTTTCCACAAAGCTCTTCCATACGTATATTATTCCTGAGACAAGTAACAAAACAATGGGGATGAAGATTCTTTCCCAGAAGACTTTGCTGCTTCTGACTCATCTAAGCACTATATGATTTCTTTAGGAATTGATTTCGATGCTGCTTCTGTATGATTTGATCGTCTGGTTGGAACCAGGTGACTTTATTTCCCTTTTTGTTTTCTCACAAAGATAACACCCCCCCCCCCCCTTCACCACCTCCCCTTATTTTTTAGAATATTTTTGTACCTCCCATTTTTTTAATTAAAATTTTCCTCTCACAGAAAACTTCATTCTTTTGTTACTTGATCTAAAAAAACAAAAAAAAACAATAAGGGAGTTTAAAAGATGCAGTAACTGACATTTATATCATTCCAGCTTCTACATAATAAGGAAGACGACATGTATTAATTGAAAAAAAAATGAAAAAAATAAACCTTTTCTCTACTTTTTAAAAACTCCAGAAGGCTGAAGAAGCCATGAACTACAAGTTATCGGGTGCCTTCATTTGGGAAAAAAGAAAAAACCTCAAAACAAAAAGAAAATCTCTCTTCTGTGAAGAGTTTGGTACTGAACAAGGCTACTTGTAGTTTTTCTTTGTCTGTACCACAGATCCCAATGCCCATTCCAGTGGCCCAGCTGATTCATGAGTTTTATTTTTATGGTCTCTTCCACCAAACACACACACACACACACACTCTCTCTCTCTCTCATGGGAAAGACTAAGAATCCTCTTGAATTGTCACAAAATGAAATAAAAATCCAGGGCATTATGTGTTTGGACCTTCACGTCTCATTTTTTGTCGTCTTTGTCCTTGTGTGTGTGTACTTGTATCTGTGTGAGGAACATTGTGAGCCTACAACCTACAAGATGGAGGTACAGACATGTCTGTGGTGGGAAATGACCTCTGCCGCAGCTTTTGTCTGTGTGTTCAGTTTGTCTGTCGTCTGGAGCTTTTACTGCGTCTCCTGTTTCTGTAGGAACACGCAGAATCATTTTGAAAGGCTTCGTAACTTATTGGTGAGAATGACGAGTACGTTCAGTGTGGATGAGTCCAGTAACTTTGACTCTACAGAACCAACATGAGCCAAATTTAATTATCTAATCTAAATATTTTCAAATATTTATAGAAAAATACGCCTCACAGCTGTTTGTAACTGTTTTGACTCATTACAGTTTGATAAACAAATACGTCACGTTTTACCAATAGAATAGAAACGAGCAGTATCTGTATTTCCTGGCGTGAGTCTCGGATAACCTCGTCCGCTGTGGAAACCATGACGACAGATTTACCAGAAAACTTGTGGGACAGACAGGAAAGAACATCTTCAACTTTGGTGTGGAACCAAAAACCAGAGCAACGTGCAGCTGAGTGTGATTTGAATCAGCCCGTCGATAAATCCACCTTGTCTCTCGCTGTGAGCTGCTGCTGCTGCTCAGTACATGAACGTCTGATGCTTTGGGCAAAGTTAATTTCTGCAGAATCCAATCAGAGCTGCAGAGAAGCCTCATTGTCTGCTTGTGCTCTGACTATCTCCCACTCACCTTTTGTACGTTCGTCTGCAGTCGCTGCCTCCAGGTACCAGGGGGCGCCCTGGTGAGCAGCCGACACACTCATTAAAGGCTGATGAGTCAGGGGGCAAACGGGACGACCAAGGTTGTCTGGTTTCTGAGCCCACTCAGTCTGGAGCGTCCCACTTTGTTCTCCCGTGTGAAAGTGGAGTCTCCTTTGTTTCTCCAGTAATGTTTCACTCAGGGTCTGAAAAAGTCTTAAATATGTAAAAACTAAGTCTTCAATACAATAACCTGAGTCTTATTTGTGTTTACATTAATTTCACACTTTAAAATTAGTTTTTTACAGAGAAAAGTTTAGGTGGCAGAGTTTGCTTTTCGATTTTTCTCTGTGTTGTGGTTCTAATGTTCTGGACATTTTTCTGGAGATCTTCTTTCACACATGAAGAACTGAGCCGCAGGTTGTTCGGGTCAGACTCGTTTACATCAACAGGAAACAGTCCAGAGCTCTCAGGTGACTGGTGGAGTCTGTAGAGCAGCAGGAGTCAGGACACGATGTTTACAACGTTTTTATTAACATCACATCTCCAAAGAGCTCTTGAATCTCATCGTCTTTCCAAGTTAACATCTTCACATTCATCTTCTACGTGTTTGACTCCTCTTCCTCATCATGAGATGTGTTTTTCCAGTTTTCCATCTGTCTCATGTCAGACTGACCTGACGGGGACCTTACACCTGCTCCATGTGTCCTGCTGTGAAGTTTCCTGTCTCCACATGAGACCATCTGAAAGCCTGATGGTTCAGTGTGGGACACAGGGAACGTTCTGCCCTTTTCCTTCTGTGCTGGTGTTACTTTTTAAAATCTGGTAGACGAGTTGTAACCGAGTTGTAACCGTGTCACTGCGACCAGAACAAAACTCAATTATGAGGTTTTTGATGGTGTTGGCAGAAATCCCCCAGAAAGCAGCGCTGCCATGAGAGAATCCTGATTTCACAGCCGCCCACGTGCTCCACTTCTGTGGATCTCATATTCATCAGGTTCCCCCGGAGGGAAGCAGAGGGAGATTGTTGGTCACATGATTTCATTACATCTCTGATTGTGTGAGAGAGAAGATGAGAAGAGAGGTTTTTAATTCAAACTGTTCATTTGAGGTGAGAGACATGAAGTGTGTGTGTGTGTGTGTGTGTGTGTGTGTGTGTGTGTGTGTGTGTGTGTGTGTGTGTGTGTGTGTGTGTGTGTGTGTGTGTGTGTGTGTGTGTGTGTGTGTGTGTGTGTGTGTGTGTGTGTCAGAGCTGATAATGCTTTTACTTTTAAGTGATTATCTTATTTCTCTGTTGCACACAAACAAACAGTCTATAAATCAGCTCTGACACAGTAACTATGTAGTAATAATGTTAGTGATGATGATCATACCTCAGTGCAGGAAAGTTCAGGATCCTGATGTTCAAACTTTTCATCCTGAAACCAGCAGCTTGACTCAAATGACCTTGACGGTTCCTGGAAACGAGAGAGAACGTTTCCTCTTCCATTTCCCTGTGGATCAGTTACAAAGACACGTGACGTGAGTGACGTGCTCAGAGACACTTTGACGTCTCACCTGCAGAACCAGCAGAACCAGCAGCTCCCTGAAGCTGAAGCTGAGTCTCTCAGGTTTGTTCTGTTCAAGATGCTCTGGAGACAAACTGCAGGGATTTGTTAATATCTGGTTCCACCTAGTGGCCGAACTGGGTTTCTCATATGCAGCGCGTGAAGAAGTTTACATTTAAAGTAGTTTTATTTTTGAAATTAAACTAAAATAAGAGCATTTGGACGGATTTGGAAATAACGGTTAAACCATCCTTAACTTCATGTAAGTATAAATGAGCCCTGTTTAATATACAGACAATCTGAATAAATACGTATATGTTTAGAAGCTTTTTTTTCCCAATGAATATCATGAATAACTAGTATGAGATATTGATCTTTGGAGGTCAGAGGTGCAGACTCCAGATTTAGGTCATAAAACATTCGGGCCTCAGTTTTGACCTTTGACCTGAAGCTGACAGTGAAGTCTTTCATTGAGCTGCACTCGTGTTCAATGACGAGGCCTCTGTGCAGGAAGAACATCTCACACACGTAAAATACTTACAAACACTTTCCTCTACAATCCGAGCTGAGGCCCGGTGAAGCCAGCGGACACGAAATAAAGAGACCCAGTCGCTGTTGATCTAATTTGACCTTTATTTGCTCAGGGCGGAGGAACGTGTCCAGTGTGTCTCAGGAACTCTGCGCTCACACTGACGCGTTCTGTTGCAGAACAGCCACGTGTGTGTGTGGTTTGTTAAATATGGAGCAAACACAGCCAAATATTTAGAGGTGAGACGAAAACTTCTAACTTCAAAGATGTTGCTCATGAAGCTTCAACACTTTTTTAACCTGTTTCCTGAACGTGTGAGGTTTAATTGGAAAAATTAAATCATTACAGTCTTTACATCTGTGGCTCATTGCACTTGTTTGTCCGCAGAATAACTTGAAAACTGCAAAACCTCTTTTATTGAAACTAGGTCGTTAAAAACCGAAGAGATTATTTAACGTCTCAAGGAAAAGTACAAACAGAGCAGTCACAGTTTTATTTAGCTGTTGGTTTATTTCACTGGGTTCACACATCTTCTGATAATCACTTAAAACAAACAAACAACCTCAGAGACTCAACTCGACCCCTAAAACTGTTTGAATTTCAAAATCTAAATATGAACGTTTGTGTCAGAACTTTACCTCTTTGCATAAAATGTAATATATACGTTCAAATGGCAGTTTCTGCTGTTCACAGTGGGATGTGTTGAAGTCAGAAAGATGCTCGTCACTAACGACACATTCAAACAACCACAGTATCTGGAGGCCTGTGTCACACATAGAAAACCAACACATTATAATATCTGAAAATCAAAAGTACAAAAACATCTGAAACCACTGGAAATAAAGTGAAAACATAAAAAATATATAAACTCCTCTGTGATGTTTTCTTGTTTATGACCAAAGAAAAACAACCATAGTGATTTAACATCAGGATCATGCACTGTCACTATGAACATCTGGATTTGTAGATCTATGACACTTACTGTAAACATCAACTCACAATATCACTTTAATGAGTCTTTCTGTTTCACACATTTTAATTGTTTACAGTGTAAATTAACATTTTACAATCACAGTCGGTTCTTGTTTCAAGAACTCCGTCAGTTTATGAACGATAAAATTTAAATGTAAAAAAAAAATCTCAGATGAGATATTTGACAGCACATGTATGACGATAACATCTGGATTTGTCTCATAGATTCTACATGACGGCTCCTCGAAGTGAAGCCAAATCATCTGGATCGCCTCCTGGTGGCCGGCTGCGGTAAAAGTCATACAACTGATGGCTACAACAAGCTGTTCCACTTCAGTCCACCAGGAGGCGGTGATGCGGCTGCGCTTTTGGCTTCACTTTTACGCAGTGACAACAAGCGGAGACGCATCATCCACCTTTATTTATACACTTAAAATGAAGTAGTTTAGAGAATATAAAAAAGGAACCGAGTGAAGCCAGTGAACGGACACGTTTGATAAAGTTCTTGAAAGACGTCGACTGAACGTCGTGGAATTCACTCACTTGGTTACCACGGTTACCACTTTTTTCATTGAAGTTAAGGGTTAACGAGACAAAAAGTTCAAAGTGCTGAAGTCACGTTCATGTCGTGAGTGGAAGCCTCAGATCCGATTGGACATCATCCCGGTGTTCAGTTTCAGGAAGAACGACTTCAGCTTGCACAGCGGGCACCTCTTCTTCTTCCTCTTCTTCTTGCTGCTCTTCCCTTTCTTGTAAACCCCCTGATACTTCCCCTCCTCTTCCTCATCCTCGTCCACCCAGGGCACCCAGGCGCCGCCGTGCTGACTGGGGTTGGCTCGAGGGTCGTCGGGCGGGAAGTAAACCGGCACGGCCGTCTGGTTGTAGTAAGCGAGCCGAGCCAGCAGCTGTTGGACCACATCTGGCCTCTGGTCCGCCACGTCCTGCCGCTCGTACGGGTCGCCGGTGATGTTGAACAGCCAGATGTTTTTGTGGGTGGAGGATTTGTGGAAGGACGGGAAGGTGCGTTCAAGGTTCCACCAGCGACCAGGGAGAGTGGGGAGAACCTGAGGATGAAAACGTGTTGAAACAGACCAATAAAAGAATCCTGTCCTATCGCCACGTTATAGAAAGTTATCAAATCACCTGGATCTGACGTTTATCAGAAATTGAATCGCTTCTTTCTTAAATTTGGTAAATCTGCTGACTAGTTTTAGCGTAATCCTGCTGCCTAACAAAAATAACTGAGTAACGCAGTTGAAAACATAACCTCCTGATTATCAATCTGTCAGAATACCTGAGGCGGGACCCAGTCTCCGTGACCTGGGTCTCCCGTCAGCAGCTTCCAGTCTCCGACCCTGATGGCAGCCTGGACCGACGTGTCCCACAGGGTCTGCGAGGGCTCAGGGTTGAACTGGAGCGTTGTGTGGGGTGTGGGCGGGGACGTCCCAGGCTGGGACTCGTTCAGGTGCTGGGACACCGTCCTCCTGGACTTTGACTTTAAATGGAATTTGAGCTGAGTCTTGGAGTTTGGCTGAATTGATCCTGAGTTCTGCTTCTGGGATGTGGTCCGTCTGGACTTGGGTGTTAAAGTTGACTGGACCCGAGGCTGAGACTTGGGGTCAGATGTTCCTGATGCGGGTGGAAGACGAGCGGAGCGGTACTTGAACCTGTGATCGGACTGATGCTGAGCGTAGTCTTTGGTCTGAGGTTTAGGTTTGGGCTTCTTTTTTGGGAGAGGTTTAACTTTCAGTTTGGACTTTGGTTTCTGGACACGATGAGGAAATGTCTGAGGTTTCTTCATGCTCTTGAGCTTGAGCGCTGACCTCTGCTTCGGTTGCTTCTTCAGAATCTTCTTCTTCGGTTGCTTCTTCAGAATCTTCTTCTTCGGCTTCTTGAATGTCCGACGTTTCGATAAGCGTCCTGACAAATCACAGAAAACACCAATGAGACAAAGAGAAATCGCTTCATTTTCTATAAGGAACACTGGCTCTATCTTCCATTCATCCCTCCTTTCTATGGGTCCTTTACATTGTCCCTTCCTTTTGGTACGGTGTCAGTTACCTGAGTCTCCGTCGGTGTCGGCGTCCCATTTCATGGTTTGAGCCGGCGCTTTGTGCAGGGGGTCGATGTTGTGAAGGATCTCCTGACGAGGCGACTCCTTCCCCTCACTGATGGTCGACCACACGTCAAAACCGTCCAGGCCTCGACTCTGAGAAGGAGACGTGAACATTGGGTCTGGACATGTTTCTGAGTTTGCCTTTAGAATATGAAGAACGCAGCAGGAGATTGTTCGGGTCAGACTCGAACTACAGGAGCCTCCTCAGGGATTATTCCGATTTGTGTAACTACGACAGTCTGACTCATCTGCGTTGGCGACAGAAATCTATTTGAACATCGAGCCAACAAAGCTTTTTGGAAGCTGCACTGATTTTCCAATGAAATAAAACACAAAGTGCAGATTTCACAAAAGGTCAAGAGCAGATTTATCAGTTTTACAGTAGCACTGCAACCTGAACTTTAACAGTCTGAATCTATGTAAAGAAAAAGTGGAGCCAAAGTGTCTCTATTGCCCCCTAATGGTGGGCTGCAGTAGTCCTCATCGAACCCGCCTCCTCCATGTTAATGGATGGGACATGGACCAAACTAAAAGGGTTTCATGTCTGGGATATGTTGGCTTCCTGTTTGGGTCGTGGCAGGAAGTGTAACATCGTCCATCTTTATTTACAGCCTCTGGTTTTACAACACAATAAAATAGTCGTCAGTATCCGATCTTTATCTTTATCAGCCGTCACTGATGAGGTCGGCTTGTCAACATCTGTGACTTCAAACTATGAAAGCGCTGAGACGGTAAAAAGAAAAGCAGCAAAAGATCCAACACAAACATGTTGTTATCAGGTTGTGTTGAGCTTCACTGACCTGGCTGATGTTTCCTCCAGCCAGACCCACCAGGGTGGGGAACCAGTCCGTGATGTGGAGCAGAGCTTTGGAGACTCTTCTTCTGCGTCTCAGCAGAGGACTGTGCACGAAGGCCACGCCGCGGACCCCCCCCTCCCAGTACGTGCCCTGAAAACACAAACACAGCCACGTTTACAACACTCGAATAAAGAAAGTGAAGATAACTTTTTTTGCGTAAAGATAAGTGGACTTTAAAAAAACATTCCACTATATTTAGAACAGCTAATTGGCGTCTCTGCCATTTGCCACAACTTGGCTTTTCAATTTATCTCTAAATAATTAAAACTGTTGCACAAACCCGATCATTAATGTAACGATACCTTGCGGCCTCTCAGTGGCCAGTTGCTGCCTCCTGTAAACGGCTGGGCCCCGTTGTCCGTGGAGTAGATGATGACGCTGTTCTTGTAGTAGCCGTACTTCCTGAGAGCGTAGGTGAGGTTTCGGACCGACTCGTCCACCGTGGACACCATGGCGGCGTATTTCCTCCTGGCCACGTTAGCCATGTCCCGGTAGGGGTAGATGTAGGGCTTCGGAGGCTGAAGAGGGGTGTGGACGGCCTGGAGGAAAACATTCATCCCTCAATAACAGTTTTCAAGACCCACCGTGGTTTTAAACGAAAATTAACTTTGACATAGTTATTTTTTAAAGTATTTTTTAACCTCCTTGCTTCAGTTATTGATTTCCTAGTTTCTCGTTTCCCAGAATGCCCCTGCACTCTCTCCCTCCCCCCAAATACGAGTAAATCAAGTACAACTGCTCTTTATTTTTCTTCTCCTCGTGATGACATCATCTACATTTTCTCCATATTTTCTTTGTCCCCCCCTCAAAATCCCAAACTCCAAATCAAACGCACTCAGCTGCCATAAAAACAAAATCCATAATAAACAGTCCTCGCTCTCTTTTGAGGTGAAATACTTCCAACATCAGGTTACATTTTCTGTGTGTTGCGTGTTTTTAATGAAAACGGTTCTAGTTCAGATGAGCCAGTTTCTAAATAAGTTCCTGATGCTCGTCGCCGAACGTCAAACAAATAAACACTTTAACATGGACTCTGTGTTTTTTCCAACTTCTCCAATTTCTCAGAATCCAGACACAAACTAACGAAGCATCAAAACACATCATTTTCTGAATTTATTAGAGAATAATACAAATATCTGCCTGTATAATTGGAGAAAGTAGAATTACAGCCCTGTGACTGTATAAATCCAGGTGTTCCCGACATTATTCCCAATAACATGAGGTCACTGTGACTTTCTATCTAATCAGTGAACGTTTGAGTCCGAGTGACAACTGGTAGAAATTGAAGAAATCCCCCAGAGGCAGACTTGAGATATCGTGGTGAAGAGGCCAACGTGACCTCGACCTTTGACCACCAGAATCTAACCAGTTCCTCCTCGGGTCCAAATGAATGTTTGTCTTCTAAGTATGAAGTAATTACATTTCTGATCCAAACAAACGTCGGCGTGATACCTGCAGGGAGAGCAGCAGGAAGAGCGGCCTGCCTGCCGGGTCGTGGCTCTCCAGGATCTTGCGAGCTCTCTGCGTGAACAGCATGGTGGAGTATTTCCCCTCGTGGCCCCAGGCGACGCCCTCGTCCTCGTGAAGGTCGTACCCACACACCCCCGGGCCGTCGCACGACCCGTAACTGGAGGCCGATGGACAAATGTGAGTTGCGCAGATATCTGTTTATTCACTGTGAGTATCAAAGAGTATTTATACTCGTAAAAGTACCTGTAGTAATCCACACTTCCTGTTAAAGAACCAAAGAAGCTGTCGAAGCCCTTTCTGGTCGGCAGACAAGCTTTCCTGGAGGAGAAGTGAAAGATGGAGTAAAGTGAGGGTCAGATTTCCATCGTGTTGTTTTACAGCAGAACTTTACAGAAGTATTTCACAGTCAAATGTCTCCTTGAGGTCTTAGAAAAGCAATGGATGCTTTTTAGTTTTTGAATCTGCAACCTCTTTACGTTGGTGTTAGCAGCTCGATACTCTTCTCTTCCTTCCTGTGTTTCTTGGCGTGGGACAGTCAGTGATCATTGGAAGAAAGTGAAATCATTTGCAGCTGCAGAACAGAAACGGCGTCGCCAGTGTCCTCGTGCTGACAAACAAATCACGGACCGGCTCACCAGAGTCCTGCTCCACGTCCTGATTAAGTCATGGATCTTGATTTAAATCAGACATGTTTATGGGACTGATATTTATGAGTGTGTGTAATTAGCTGCAGATCCAAATAAAAATCTGGATCTAGTGAATTTTAAATCTGGTTTTGGTGGGGAACTGTTGAGTCTTGGTGGAAGAATTAACTCGACCCACTGTCGTTCTACTTTTAAATATTCCCTCCTGTGTTTTCTTTACCTCATAAAGCAGCATTAGGTTCCTTAAGGTGCTGTAGAAATCCAAATATATAAGTTATTAGTAGTAGTGGTAGTAGTAGCAGTATTACAGTGCTACTAGTAGCTGAACATGTAAAAAGAACAAAATGAATACTGTGGTTTAGTTTTAGTTCTTTCTCTTTATTACCTGCTTTCTAACAGAGCTGCTTCATGAAGCTCTGCTTGTTTTGATTGGACTTCAACACTCGTGTGCTGGGTTTCAGACAGAATTATAATAAACGAGATTATTTATGATCATTAGAGTCTTTTGCTGGATGTGCACATGCAGATATTTATTACTTGGCTGAGCTGCCAACCGGCTGAGAAGGTATAGAGATACCACATGTTCTGAGGGTTGGATTCTGGACACGCTGTTCTTTTCGAAAATGGCCCCAGTTACTGCCATAGTGAGAGTTATCGATTCATATGGAGATTCATATAACGCAGGAGGACTTTTACTTTGTTATTCCTGTGTCACATAAACAGCAGAATTTATCACCTGACGATTTACATGTTTGGAAAAACCTCCGTAGCTCCGGCAGTAAAGGTTCTGCATAGTTGCAAAATCCCACCTGTGAGGCTGTGATAAAAGGCTTGAAGACCCAGAATGAACCTGAGATGTGGAGACACACACACACACACACACACACACACACACACACACACACACACACACACACACCACACACACCACACACCTTCACCTTCCTGACATCAGATTAACACAACTTTGATTTTCTCTTTCCACTGTTCACACACGTGTTCCTGTCGCTCTGTGCGTGAACATCCAAGTTCAACACCATGAACGTCCCTGAGGAGAGAACGTCTGAACGTGTGCAGTTATCCACATGTTTGAACAATTACCCCCACCCCCACCCCCGTCCTTTCCCCCCACCGTCATGTTTGGCCGCTCAGTTCAACTATAAATACTTTTGCCTTCACGTGCGGACACACAACTCATCAGACAAACTCGTTTAGAGGATGACAACGTCAGTGTGTGTAGGATTTAGTGGTGAGGCTTGTCACTGACCTGATGTAGATACAAAGAGATCATCCACACGTTGGCTTTTAACGATAAAATATTAAGTTCCAAACGAAAGTAGCTGGAACTCCCAGGAATGTGTTGATATATATTAAGTGTTTGAGTAAATAATCAATGATCAATGCAGATTATATGAATCCATCAGTAGTACTGGCTCAGTCCTCACCTGTAGAAGCCCAGGTGCCACTTGCCGACCATGTGTGTGGTGTATCCGGCCTCTCGGAGCCTCTCGGGCAGCGTGTCCATGTGCGAGGGCAGACAGCTCGGCTGGCTGGGCCTGATGATGGAGTGCTGCAGTCCTGTGTGGATCTGATACCTGAACACAAGAGGACTTTGTTAATGCTCAGCTGGGATCCACTGGTCCACTGCTCCGCCCCCAGCAGGCCAGTAAAGAGTCTGTACCTGCCCGTGAGGAGCTGGCTGCGTGACGGCGTGCAGATGGGCTGAACGTAGTAGTTCTCCAGCGTCACTCCCTCCGCCGCCAGTTTGTCCAGAGTGGGCGTCTTGATGGTGGGGTTGTGGTAGCCGATGTCATTGAAGCCCTGTCACAGAGTCACGAACACATTCGAGAGGTCGGTGACATGTTTTATTGTTTATATTATTTACATTAACGTTTGGCTGACGTGAATGTCCCTCAGTGGTTTTCAGTGCGTATATTCTGAATATGTCCTTTATGTGCAGGAGCTTATTTCAACTCTGCAGCTTTATATCAGCGACCAGCAGAAAGAACAATCCTTCTTCTGAAGAGGAGGAGGAGGAGGAGGAGGAGGAGGAGGAGGATATCCAGGTGATCAAGTTCAGGTCATCAGGTTATGGTAACCGGGTTCAAGTAATCAGGTTCATAATCCGTCATAAAATACTCAATCTGTGGTTGGCTATGACGTAAGATTAACATCTGGTTACGTGAAAAACGTAAATGCTGCAAAAACATCATCTACATTTGTGAATTAAGAAAACACACTCATGCTGGCTCTGTCACACACACACACACACACACACACACACACACACACACCTGGTCGTCTGTGAGGATGAAGATGATGTGCGGCTGCTTCTTCTTCTTCTGCTCCGGTTCTGTCTCATTGTTCTGAGTGTGTCCGTCCTCGTGGTTCTGGGTGCTGGGTTTGGACTGCAGGGCACTGAGGCCGTCCAGGTTGAAGAGGACAGTCAGAGCCAGAGCAGCAGCAGCAGCAGCAGCAGCAGCCTGCATATTTACTACAGCCGCCCTGCAGGGGACACACAAATATAAAAACCACAACAATACAACGAGGAACGTCGACGAACCGCGGAGCTGGAGCTCAAAAATGTTTGAGTCGGCACAAAGTCCCACACGCGTGTGATCGCTGCAGGAGTAACTGCACATCATAAAACCACATTGAGACGGACCTGCCAACTTGGCTGTGAGTGGGATCTGAAACACATTCATCTGGAGAAGAGCTGAAACTCAGAGGAAGCTGTTTTTAACTATTTACCATCTTTGTAACTGGATGAGACAAATACAACATGATGGAAATGAGTGTAGAGCTCAAACAGGGATTGAGCAGGATGCAGGACACGGGGAGGACTACACTTTGACCATCTGATGTTTGTGTATGATAGAGAATCATATATAACACAATGTGCAGCATTAATAAAACCCCTATTACTCTTTTACTTTATATATATAGACAGTGAAATATTTTTCACTGTAAAGAGTTAGTTTTATAACATATTTGAGGATCAGTTTATGTATAAAATAACCAGACAGATTTCAAATTAAGAGACAGATCAAGTTTTTTTGGCAACTATGAAAGTGAGTAAGTTAATTATATTAGTACTTAAGTATGAAGTGTATAAAGTATACTTAAGTATGATTTAAGGCACCTATCAATTTAGTTGTGATTAAATGTGAAGCCCAAGCAAAAGTGGATTTCTGAGACAATGTCGATTTTATTATTGATATATTAACTAATGTTCTTTATATTCAGAATAAATGTAGGTGGTTATTGTTTCCGGGCGGGGGACCAGGGGAGATTATTACTGCTTTATATTCTGTCACAAATAAGAAATATAAACCAATATCAATACATCTGTGATATCGCCTGATAAAATCCTAACCATCTATCGGTCGTCTTCCAGATGTTTTTTCCCCTTTTTGCTTGAACAAACATTTAGATAAAGTCGGTTTAAAATATTCAATTTACAGGAAACGGACAAAAAGCCAAGAAAAACTAAATCCGATCTCATTTGAGACGATGGAAGCAGACGATGTTTTCAATAAACCTTAAGTCAATTGTTTGTGATGAGTCATCGACATCAGTTCCCCCCACGAGTTACATGAAACTCAACACAACAACATAATGGGACCGACATGTTGGCAGAGCGTTGAATCAACACGGAGTGTGAAGTGGATCTGAAGGGGAAGCTTCTCACGTTCGATTTTCTCTGTGGGTTTTTTTTATTCAGTCGGAGTTTGATGAGAAGCTTCGTGTTCTGGGAAAAAAAATGTTTAAAAGCTGTGACGTGTTTACAAACTTTAAATCCGAGAGGACGATGTCGGCTTTAACTGTGAAGACCGAGTGAACGCAGCTGTTTAATACTGATGACTGGACTGGTGTCTCATCAGGTGAGACACTGGTGGTCATGGTAACGGCTCAGGACACACACCTTTCCCTCTGTGTGTGTGTGTGTGTGTGTGGGGGGTTTCTTGGTATTGACTCATGTTGCCGGGACCTAATTCCTACAGACACATTATGAGGACTTGTCTTCCTTCAGTCCACATAATGTGAATCATTGAGTTTTAAAGAAGACATGTTTCGAGGTTAGGTTCAAGTTAAGCTTAGGTTTAGGCGAAGTTTACGTTAGGTTCAAGTTAAAGTTAGGTTAGTTAAGTTTAGGTTAAGTTTTAGAGTCTCCAGAAAATCAATGTGAGCAAATGTAATGTCCTCTAAAGTCGTGTGTGTGTGTTTCTGTGTGTGTGTGTCTGTGTGTGTGTGGTGTCCAGGTATTGCTTATGTTGTGGGGACCTACATCTGTTTACACTCTCACATTATTGTTTTCCTTATGAAGACAAAAACCTTATAAGGTAACTCATGACATTTAAAGTGTGTGTCTCTCTGTGTGTCTCTCTCTGTGTGTGTGTGTGTGTGTGTGTGTGTGTGTGTGTGTGTGTGTGTGTGTGTGTGTGTGTGTGTGTGTGTGTGTGTGTGTGTGTGTGTGTGTGTGTGTGTGTGTTAGATTATCTACATGCACAGACTCGTTCACACATTTTGTTTTGCTTCCTGAATCAACTTTAAAAATGAACCGAACCTTCGCCCTGATATAAAATCTGTTTTATCTGTAATCAGCTCAGATGAGTTATTATAAATTCAGGCCTTCAATCGATACCTCGGTGCAGGATCAATGGGAGTGAACGGCTCTCCTCCTCCTCCTCCTCCTCTGCCTCCTCTTCCTCCTCTTCCTCTCCTCTTCAGTTCATTCTGCCTCCTCCCTTCCCTCGAGGTCTTTGTTCAGCTCGGAGTGAAGTTACTTTCGGGTGAAGTTTGCAGGAGACGCCGCATGTCCTCCGGTTTCCACAGTTTCCACAGAGCCTCCTTCCTCCGGAGCGTCTCGGAGAGAGAGAGAGAGAGAGGGGGGGGGAGAGAGAGAGAGAGAGGTCAAGAGAGAGGCAACCACATGAGACTTCCGGTCTGCGCCTTCAGAATAAAACATAGTAAAAATCATAGTATACATTATCTCCAGGCACTTCACATACCTTCAAAATGATAGAGAACCCCAACAGTGCCCACAATACACACTTATATCTATACACATATATTAAAGGTTCAGTGTGTAGGATTCAGCGACATCTAGTGGTGAAGTGTCATGTTGCAGCTGAACACCCCTCACCCCCCCCCTTTCGAACATGAGAGAAAACCTGCGGTAGCTTCAGTTGTTATAAAAACTCAAAAGGTTTAGTTTGTCCAGTCTGGGCCACTGTAAAAAAACATGGCGGCCTATTTAAATATAAAATATTCCAATATAAAGTACTAAAAATATAAAGGGGCCAATTCTAGGGTAAAGAAAACAACAATTCGTACAATTTAGAATGAAACACACAAGTGAAAAGATCACTAGGATTATTTAATATTCAATTTCTGCCATCAAGTTCCAACATGAAACATTTTTGTGTTGTAATGTGTATAAATAAAAAGATTTGTAAACTAACAGTCCTCCTTAGACTTTTAAAGATCTATGTTTGTATCACGAAATTAATTTTCCTGGTCATTCTGTTCAATGAATCACCAGGAAAATCAGTGAAAAAACTGAATTGTAATAACTTTTCTATTAAGCTTCTGATACTGGCATTAAATGTTTAGTACACAGCTGTTTATCAATAATTCTTAATAGCATTTGATCATGTATAATTAATGACCATTTCCACATTTAAGCCAATTATGATTAATTGATGAGCAGATTAACCAACGAAAGATTAACTAAGCTTTTGTTAGAACTGACCATTGAGTCGAGGAGCCAATGATGAAAAGTAATAATGATATATAACAACAATACACAACTCTAATAGTGTATATTCTGACTTTAAGTTTACAAACGTATAACCCTCTGTAAATTAAATTTAAGACGTGAAAATAATTGAATTCAAAGCATTGAAAACCCTTTAATAAGAATGAGTCATTTTCACAGAAACAAAAAGTATTTCATTGGTTATAATTGGACCGGTCTGGACACTTTTATTTTGAAGGCTAAAGTACTAAACATCCGCTGTTCTTGCTTCTTTTTGATGCAACTTGAAAACGGTGAAAGCCTCAGGTCGTTAAAGAAAATCGAAGTTGTGTATTTGTGTCTCTGCTGATTATTGTCATCATCTCGCTCCTGGTTGTGAGACCGTGTGAAGAGCATCAGCAGACCCCGGGCGCTGTGACCCCAGGCCGGACTGATCTGGGGCCGAGCAGGAGGCTGGTTCTCCAGACAACCAGGAACCAGTGTCTTCACTGAACACATGTCAAACTGCATCAAGTCCAAAATATCATCTGCAGGAGACAGGAAACACGTCTCATTAATTAGGAAATAAAAGCTCCAGTTATCCCTCCTGGGAAATGCAGCAGTAGAAGATTCATTGGGATGAAGATGAAGATGATGAAGATGAAGATTAAGATGAGCATGAAGATGAGCATGTTCTTTAGAAATCAATCAAACCTTATTCATACGACACCTGTCTGCAGCTTACTGGAGGTCAAAGTGCTTCATACATGACCGATGAGCTCAAACTAACACAAAACGATTAAATATGCTGAGAAATACTCATTTTAAAAGCTGTAATACCAAGTAAAACAATTACAGACAGGCAAAATGGAATTTCATTTATAATATAGATGCAATTAAATAAGTGAATAAACTAAATATAAACCACACTTCACTCTATAAGGACCCTTAATGTTGTTTATGTGCACATTTCAAACTCTCTTTGATTGCTCCCTATTTTTTTTTAAGTTACTAGAGCAAAACAATTATTTTAGTGTTTATACTTTTACTTATTAATAATTCTATTTTCATGTGTAGACGAGTACAGTTGCCTCTCGGTCAGAGCTCCATTAAGGCTTTGAGTAAAATGAATGTCTTCAGTCCGTGCCTTTATTTTGAAGGTTATGAGCAGAGGACCTAATTAAGAGTGTGATGATGGAGGAATGGATGAACTGATGGAATGTGACCGGCAGCCGTTATTTAAAACACCTCGACGTAAATTAGGCAGAAAGAATGAAGGAAATCTTGTCTCAGTGAAAAGACTCCGTCCAACACAGTCTTCAACTTCAAAGTCCAGTTTGTCTCTTCTGACTTCTTCTGCCTCTTTTGTCTCTATCTAAGAAACCAAGTGGTTCCAGGCAGCGGGGACTCGGAACTCTCTCCCAGAAAGGCTTCATGTCTCACTCCAAGTTTCCAGCCAAGTGGGGAAAGAGGTCGTGTGTGATTTATCAGCAGCTTATTCACTGAGGAAGGCACGGGGGAGCATCGCCAGACATTGTTGTGGAGGAGAAACATCTGCTCGCCCGCACTTTAAACACACACGAGTTCAGCCCTTCGATGCTCTTTATTCCTCTACTTAAACAAAATCAAGGGTCCAGCCTTTTAATGGTTGTTATTACAGGTCCGTAGATTGATTAATGGAGCGTGACGAAGCCCATTTGTGCCAGGAAAAAGAAACACGTGAAAATGGAAGGTTTGGTGATGCTAAATAGAAATAGAGTTTATAGAAGATGGATGAAATCGCAGCAGGTCATCAGCCTTACAGATGTGCAGCAGCAGAGGTTTGCTCTTTCAACTTAAATATAGTTTAATGGGCCCAGTTGAGTTTTGCTTAGTTGGGGAAGATCATTTAATTTGCAGAAGGAAAGTCGGAATAAATAGTCATAAAGCATTTAATTAATTAATGATTATTTCTACAATCACAATATGGATTAATAATTTGAAGTTTAACTTTGTAATGAGTAAAGTAACAAAGTAATTTATTTTCTATTTTAATAGGTAATAAAAAGTAAATATAAATGAAATGTTAATGCATTATTTAATAAAGAGGGGATTACAACAACAACATGAAATAGCCAATAAGTTTATCATTTATATTAAAAATACATATTGAATGAATTAAATAATTGGAATTTAAAAATGTATTTGAAAATACATGTGAAACTAACAAACGTATTTTTCTTGTATATCTTAAAGACTTTATTGAAACGTATGATTATTTCAAAACGTGTAATATTAAATCTAAAGTTGGTTTTAGGTCCACTTTACTTTTCAAAGTTAAATCTCAGAAGAGACTTCCGGAGTCCGAGCTTCCGCTCAGGCAAGAGGACTCCAGTTCCCATGCTGCATTGCGAGGGGGGCGGGGGTAGCTCACACGTGCACAGCCAGAATATCCAGCATGATCTGAAGCGAGGATAACTGGTCAATAATAACCCGCTGGTCCACCGTGTCTGTAACCGTCTGTGAGCGTCTGTGAGTCGGTCCCGTCGGTGAACATGGAGGACGACGCGCTGCTGGTCCTGATCCACCAGCACCTGAAGGTGAACGGCTTCAAGAAAGCGGCCAAAGTGCTGGAGAAACACGTCGCTCAGGTAAGAGGTTCGATTCCTCCACGTTGTCCTCCATGTGCAATCTGCAGAAACCGACGCTGCTGATTCACGTTTAGTCCGATTCCCCTGAAGGTTCCTGTTCGAGTCCAGAGCGAACATGTGCAGGTTATACAAGACTTTAAATATACATGAGATTAAAGTGTGCGTGAGTCTGTGTGTGTCTGTGTGAGTCTGTGTGTGTCTGTGAGTGTGAGTGTGTTTGTGTGTGTGTGTGTGTGTGTGTGTGTGGAGGCCTCCTGCAGGAAAAGAACATGATGTTTCAGAAGCTGCTCGGTCGCGTGTAAACACTCCTCACGAAACCTCCTTCACTTTTTATACCATTTAATGATCACAGCTGTATATCGTTACCCACGTGGACCGGAACTGCATCGATCAGTCGATTAATCAATTGGTTCACGATCAGAAAATAATTCGGCAATGATTGATTCAATCAAATAATCTGTTGTAGTAATTTGAGCTAAATATTAGTTTCTAAAATGTGAGAATTTTTCCGACTTGCATTGTAGTTAAATTGTTAAATTTTTCTGATGTTCTAGAGACCAAATAATACATGATGTACGTTATTAACAGAGTAATAAATGATAAATACTCATAAATGATAAATATTGATTGTAATAAGTTACAATCAACAAACATCCAACCAACGTGCATAAAGTCACAATGCAAACACACACACACACACACACACACACACTCTTATATAATCTCTTATGAGTTCTCTGTACAAATGTGTTGTAAAGTTGATACTATGAAGTATTAGGGCCACTTGAAGTCAATCATAATTTAATCATTAAAAATCTTTTATGTTGATTATGGTCAAAAGTCGCTGCTTCACATTGATTTCTGACCAACCAGAGGAAGCTTCTCTCTCAAACTGTGACCGTCTCTGATCCATCTGGACTCTTGTGTTGTTACTTTTCTTCGGTTGCATGGATTCATATCCGGGATCATGAGGCATCAAAGTGATTCTGAACCACAGGAAATGAGCTTTTTTCCTCCTGGACTCGGTCGTAGTCGAGTCGCAGGAACATCGTCCGGCCGCTTGATTAAAACGTGGTTAAAATGTGGCTTCAAGAGGAATTTGGTTGGAAACGGAGACGGTTTTATGATTAAACTCACGTGATTGTGTTTTTAATAGTTTCATTGTGTTTATGTTTGTTTATTTGTGTGTGTGTGTGTTGTTGTAGGTGGAAACTTCAGAGCAGAACTCCAACCTGCGCGATATCTACACAGGCTGGGTGAAGTAAGTCCGAAATGTCACGGAGCCTTTTCACAATCACTGAGTTATTAAGAAACTTTTATTAATCTGTGAAGAAATGAGGTAAAACCAAATCACAATTCATTAAAACTAATGACACAGAAGTAGTAGAAGAGACGAAATAAACATTGGACAATAAAAGCTTAAACTAAAGACAAAATCGACTACGTGTCCCCACTTCAAAATATCCTGGATTCGGGGGGGGGGGGCAGCCATTTTGAGCTTTTGACTCCATTGGCAGCCATGTTGTTGACGTCACAGCGATGCACACAATCCACCAATCGTGAGTCGGTCTCAGCTCATCGTGATAAGTAATAAATAATAAGATTTACCAAAAGGACAGAAAACATCTTTGAGAAACATTTATTTCATGTGAGCTTTGATTATTTAGTTTGGTCCCTGTCTGTTAACATGGAGAAAGCAGGGTTTATAACATGTACTGCAGCGAGCCACCAGGGGGGGGCGATCAAGGCGGTTTGGCTTCAAGCTGAAATGTCTTTGAATCAACTGAAAACTAAATGATTCAGTCAGACTTTAAGGACTTACACCAAATTAAAATATCATTAAATATATCTGTTTCCAAACTAAATTATGAATAAAATAAATGTGTGTGTGTTGTGTGTGTGTGTTGTGTAGACTCTGCTCTTTAGCCCAAGATGCTAAACAAGAGACAGAAGACGCCACCACTCTGAAGAAGAAGAAGAAGAGCATTAAAACAGAACCTGCCATCAGCGAAGAGGAAGAGGGCGCGGACGCCAAACTCTCCAACGGCGCAGAGGAAAATAATGTTGATACAAAGCCTCCACCTGGTAAAACTATATATTTATATATATATATATGTGTATTGTGTTTTAACATTTAGAGGATGAACCTCATCATCTTAATAACTGAAGGTAATGGTTTAGGGAACATTTCAGAGTCTAATCCAAAACATCTCGTCCTTCAGGGCCCCTGTCAAATGGCGTGGAGTCGTCCGGTTCAGAGGTGAAAGGCGATGTAGAGGAGGAAGAGAACAAGGAGGAGGAAGAGAACAAGGAGGAGGAGTCAACAGAACAAGAGGTGAGCAGAGACGGGCGCCTCATACATGAAAGCATCGTCTTCAGCTCTGGGACATGATGAAAGCCACCATCTACTGTTTTCTGACTTTGACGTTGATTAGTCAGGAAAGGTTCAGTGATCCGAGGGGAACCACACCCGAGTCCGTACGCTCGAACGCAGCTCGAACACCGGAATCGACGATAATCACCTCTTCATCATTAACGTGACGAAGTCCAGCTCAGCACGACTTCAGCTTTAGAGCAAAATATATCTACAGAAAACTTAGGGAAAGGAAATCTGACGGCAAAATGTTTAAAACTAAACTGAAACGATTTGACCTAGATTGAAACGACAGGAAACTAGTCATCATGATCGCACACATACACACACACACACACACACACACACACACACACAACACACAGACAGATAACTCTTGTCCAGTCACTGAGATAATGTCCTGATAGATTAACAGTAGCTGCAGTGTTGTTTTATGCTCGTGAGATACACACACATTACATGTGCGTGCGTGTGTGTGTGTCTGTGTGAGAGAATATCAAAGTCTCCTCCCTGTTCTTTATATTTGCTCAGTGATGCAGTCGATGATGCTGTTTGGACAGAAACTGTGTGTGACAGACAGATAATCTTCTGAGACTTTGTGTGTGCGTGTGCGTGCGTGTGCATGTGTGTGTGTGCACTCTGTGTGTTACTCATGCTGTGGGGACCGACTCTGTTTCCACCGTCACATTGTGGGGACTCGTCTTCCTCATGGAGACAAAAAGCAATGCTCCATAAAATAAATCATTGAATTTACGATTTAATGTTAATGCGGCTGCTTCCTGTTAAACACTTTGACTTCCTGTCGTCGTCTAATTTGCTCCAACACGGTTTCCTAATGATCTTAATTATTTTGTTCCACCTCTCATAACCAGATTAAAGATGTTTCACCCCTCAGACGTATGTCGGCAGCACTAACTTTGTTCCTGTGTGTGCTTCTCAGTCGGCTCCAGGTGAAACGTGTGTCCAGGCCACTAACGGCTCCTCTGAGTGTGAGGAAGCAGCCGAATCCCACCAAGCTGCCTCGGATCAGCCGGGGGATGGACCTCTGGCCTCGGGCGCGGCAGGCGAGGGCGCTGCGGAGCGTGTGGAGGACGACGATGAGCCGAAGCAGGTTAGTGACCCTGAGGCTGAATCCGAAGAATGTGGAATGTCGTTTTTGACTTTTCAGTCATATCTCCTCCGGCACAAAACAAACCTTCTGATTGGACGCTCTCTCTGCCCTCGTCACCGAATGGCTTCTCCCGTCTGTTCGTGGTGTTTTCACCAAACTGACGGAGGAGAAATGAGCTGAGCCGTTGATTCGTTCTCATCACGGCTCATAAAACCAGAAGAAGCTGTTGATTCTTCTGCTGAACCCACGTTTCCTCCGCTCAGATGTTTGAGCTGTGTTTATTCAGTTCTATCACACACACCCAGTTCAGCTGTCGGGGGCAATCAGTGCTTCTGTGTCTTGCCCAAGGACACTGGGGATTGAACCGCAGGTGGGTGGACGACCCTCTGTCCCTCCCGAGCCACAGGAATCTATCGCGGTGTATTTGGGATTAAACGTTATCAGAGCTGTTGTTGGCAGGAAAGAAGATGTTTGATTGTTTGTTTGTTTTTAAAACCGTGACACTAATAATTTGTAAATATCGATTTGTCCACAGCAACTTTTTAATAACTGCCATGAAACTTTCCCACTCAGGGCGACACCTTCACTGATCCGGTGAAATATCTCAGCATCAGACAGATTAAGTTGTGCAAACGACCTTCAGGCTAAATGGTTGTTTGTGTCTCCTCCTCTCCGTCCTCAGGAGTCAGAAGCAGCCACAGACGAAACCCCTGCATCCGAGCAGACAGCTGTCAGTCAAACAGAGGCCACACCTCCCTGCGCTCAGGAGGAAGAGGATGAGGAAGACGACGCCGTGAAGGTGCAGTGTTGGATCTTATTCATATATTTGTTTGGAGCCCAGAACCAACGTCCTGTTCAATTTCAGGTCCAAACTGTTTAAGTTATAGTTGACAACTGCAACTCGCTAAAAAAGATCAAACCAAATAAAGTAGATAAGGTAATTAGTAAATCAGAATGAAGAAGAATCTCTGGGTCTGGCGTCGCTGTCGTTGACCTCATCATTCTCCACGCAGACGTCCGGCGAGGCCGAGCCCACCAGCTCTGACCCGGCAGCCGAGGAGGCCAATGACCAGCCGGCGGAGAGCGAAGCCCCGCCCCCTGCAGGTATGAACAACCAATAGCTGTTTGACGAGCAGGCGTCACGTGTGGCGTCTCCTCTGTCTGTTGCTCACTGAGCCGAGAAACATCACAAGCTGTTGTGAAGGAACCGAGCAGCTTCGATGTTTCCTTCATCACAGCTGCCGACGTCGACTTTCAGGTTTTCAAAATGATTATCTGCTGCTGCACGAACAGGAAAAGTTTGAGGACTCTGACTAAAAATCAGTTAATCAATATTAGTAATCATGAGGTTTTTAAAATGTCCCAAAAAAGGACAAAATACCTGTGATATGAAAATTCCTGGTGTTGCTCACACAAACCTTGAAGATCATAATGAAAGTAGATTTTTACTCCTGTGAAACCACATTTAAATTGACTGGATCTGGATTTTTGTTTGGATTTGCACCAAATCACACACTTTTATAAATAATCATTAAACTGATTAATTGCTGGATTGTTGTCACAATGTTAAAGAAATGTTCCTGATGGTGCAGAAATTCAAATTCTGCAAAATAAATCAAATACATAGATGTAAATATGTGATTCCAAGTCGAAAATGGTGTTTAACAAGATACAGACGAGTTCAGACGATATGATGGCAGCTGTGTTTCCATCTTTTCTAGAACCTGACAATGATGCTGAAAATCCAAAAGAGGCCGAGACGGTCGAGGACGAGGAGAAATCCAAGGTAAAAAAAAAAACTCTTTGAATTATTTTAGGGGCTGGATAAGAATAATGTAATAATATATTTCCTGGAGCAGAGAGAAGATGAGAATCTAAATAAAATCAGTCACCGGTTCTTGTGTTTTGTTTCCTCAGGACCTCACCTCCGACCTGAAGCCTGAGAACCAGACGGAGACGTCGGCAGCTCCTGGTGACGGAGGTGACGCCGCTGAACTCCCTGTTACTGAAGCTGGTAAGAGACACAGAATTATCGTTATGTTTAAAACATGTTGTACAACTTTTGTCTTCTTTTTCTTACTCAACAAACAGAATGTGTCACTTTATTTTGACTTTTACTTTCTTGTTTTCCTTTGTCATTATTGTGACTTGTCCTTTATTTCCATGTGCGTGTTCACGAACTCCTTCCACGTGTCCTGTTCTCTCAGCAGCAGACGACAGCATCACCCTCAACATTCAGGTCGAAGACGGTGAAGCAGCCGAGCAAGAAACAGGCCAAGACGTAAAAACTCCCAAGAAGAAGAAGAAGAAAAGTCAAAAAGACCCAGAAACAGTGAGCACAGACACGTCCACCTCAGAAACACTCAGCGACACTCCTCTCTCCTCCAAGTCTGCCAAAAAGAAGAAGCTAAACAAAAAGAAGGAAGAGGAGGAGAAGCCGGTGGTGGTGGAGGAGGCGGTGGAGGTGGAGGAGAAGCCGAGGAGGAGGCGGTGGAGGAGGTGGAGGAGGCGGTGGAGGCGCCTCAGGTAACCTCTGAGAAGAAGAAGGCTAAGAAGAGGAAAAGGGTGAAAGGCGAAGTGGAGGAGGAAAGTGAGGAAACTCCCGTCGCTCCTTTGGAAAACAAAATTAAAAAGAAAAAGAAGATGGTAAAAGATGTGGAGGAGGAGGAGGAGGGAGGAGAAGAGGTGGCGAGTCCTGTGACTCCAGCAGAAACAACGGAGAAGAAGAAGAAGAGGAGGACAAAGGCCAAAGGACAGGAGAAAGAAGCGGTGCAGTCTGACGAATCAGCAGCAGGGGGCGACAAAGACTCAGAAAAGGAACTGGATACAACAGGTAGAACAAGAGAAAAATAAAATCTGTCTATTGAATCTACGTAAAGCAGCTTTAACACTTATCTACATTAGCTTCAGCTGAACGACGATTTGTACGTTTTCTCTTCCTCCAGCGGAAGGAAACTCGTCTCTGCTCTCGTCCGCAAAAAAGAAGCAGCGGCTCAGGAAGAAGCTGAGCCTGAAGAAGAGACTGAGGCTGCACAAGCAGGAGGAGAAGATCAAGAAGAAGAAGAAGAAGAGCAGCGACTCTGAGACCACACCCGGGAAGAAGTCTGTAAACTTTATTTCTCTTATGTTGAAAGTTACTGCTCATCTGTCGTTTTTTTGTTTTATTTTACTGTAAAAGTCAGAAATATTGTTGATTTTTCAATGGGGAAGGATTTTTACACGTATTTGAAGAATTTCTAATCAGGTACTTTGACCTTTTTCATGGTAAAAACTGGTCCCTTTATAATATCTTGTTCTCACAGACGGGTCCAAGAGTCCGAGGAGGAGACACCTCAGCCGAAACCAACCAAAAAGCCCAAACGTGCTGCCCCCCAGGACCACAGCACACCGAGGAAGAGCGCCGAGCAAGAAGAGAATTCCTCCAAGGAAAACAAACCTCCAAAGATGAAGAAGCAGAAGAAGGGAACGGTGGTGGACGCGGATGAAAGCGGCGTGGTGATCGACCTGAACGCCGAGCCTCTTGACTCGTCAATGTGCTCCAGCGAAGGGAAGAAGAAGAAGAGGAAGAAGCTGGAGGCCGATCAGGGCGAGGAAACTACGGGAAATTCAACTCCCGTGTCTGCAAAGAAGAAGAGTAAGAGACTTGTTGGTTGTTGTAAATTGTTCGTAGTAGTAGTTAGTAGTAGTTAGTTGTGTTAATTTGTACGAGGACATTGAACAAATATTAATAAGTTGAAGAGTTCACCAAACTGAGCTGCAGCAGAAACCAAACCTTCAGCCTGATGTTCACGTGTTGATGTTTTGCAGAGAAGAACGGACTGAAGCAGAAAGTGGAGACAGAAGCTTCTCCAGAAACTCCTGCTTCCACGGTACGACACACACACACACACACACACACACACACACACACACACACACACACACTTTACAAACTGACCAATGAAAAGTTTCTACCCAAAATAATTTGCTTGCAGAAGAACTTGTGCGTCACATGTGAGCAGATTACTACAGAACTTTCTTTTTTCCATATTTCCAGAAAAAGAAATCCACCAAAAAGAAGATCATCGCTGATTAAATCTGGGTAAGTAGCTTTTCAAGGTTTTCATGTTACCTTTAAAGTTGTTTCACACTCGGACTCAAAGTTAAACTGATTAGATTTCAGAGGTCAAAGGTCAGGTTGTGTCTTAAGAATAATTTAGAGTTTAATTGCTGCTGTTGCGTTGTCACATTTTAGATCCGTTTTAATTGGCGTTGCTCTGGAGTTGTGGTCTGTTATTAATAACATGTTATTGCTGCTTGTACTGACTTGAGAGCTGATATTCACGGGTCGTCTCACCTTCAGCTAACGCAGTTTCCTCAGGGACGGACGCAAATTAAGAAAATAAAAGTAAAACATGTCGACGGCCCCAGAAGTAGAAGAAACGTAACGGAGCATTGAAATGAAAGCGTCTCTGTTCACTCGCGGTGACGTGTTGTGTCTGAGTGACGACTAATGAGCTCTGTGTTTATTCCCCAGCGGATCCTCCGATGTGAGCGGAGGGACGATGATCGGACCTAGAAGACAATCTGCAGAACGTCGGTGCCTTTACTCCTGATTCTTCAGTCTTGAGATCACAGGATTTTCTCTCACACGCAGGAAACATCCGTGTTTTTCAGTCAAGTTCGACTTTATTATTTTTCCTAAACTGTGAAAACGACACAAACTCTCATGTAACTCAGATCTGTATCGAATAGTTAACAGGTATAATAATAATAATAACGAGATTTTAAATGCAGCCCGACTCAAACTACCTTCGACAGATGTTTGTATTATTGAAGTGACTCTGTGTAGAAGTTACTGTTTTCAGACCCGATGCCTCAGAACTGCTGCTGGACTTTCTCCCCAGTTTCAGACTCGCTCACGACTACACAGAAACCTCCGGAGCGTTCAGGTGGAGCTGCAGCGGAGATCATGTGTGTTCTTTGTGTACGCCGCCGTCTCCTCATCCTGAGACATTTGGTTTCTTCTTGTTTTGGTTTTATTTTTATGCGTACGTTGCTTGTTACAAACGTCTCCTTCAGATATTCTGCTGAGTTGTTACGAGGCCAGAGAAAGTCCAGAGTCTCTCTCTCGGGACATCCGGAGGTTCTCTGGAGTTCGGTGTTTTGTCTGAAAGCAGCTGTCGCGTTGCTTTGAATCTGCATCTCTCTCACACGATGAGAAACTCAACCCGCTGCTGCTCTCCTGCTGCGACGCTTGTGACAGATGAGCTTTGCGTTGTTTCGGGAACAAGCTGTGAAACTCTCCCGTTGGACCAGTAACTCCTGAGGATTGTGAACAGTAGATAACTTGATATACATTTTTCTGTAGTGACTTAAGTTTCATTGTGACACTAAACTTTTACGTTTCATGTGTTTTTTTCAGTCAACAAAAGCTGTGAGTTATTATTTTTTTTGTAGGAAATGGTTTGTTTACAACGTTGTTTTCACCGTGAACTCTTAACTATGCACCTGATCAAATGCTGTTCTTAGAAGTGGAATACTTACCAGTTTAACAGATTCTAGTTTTCTCCTCCTGATGAACATGTTTTATACTTAGTTAGTCTTGTTCTGTTTGGGCCGGAAAGGTCAACTACCTACGTCTTGACATGTACTAAAAAATAAACGTATGTCAAACAAAGCCAACTGACGACTCTGTCCTTCTCGGTCTTGTTAACACGATGTCTCAACTTTGCCCTGTGAACTCGTTCTCTCTACGAACGCCTCGGGAGAATCTTTTTAAATTTGGCACAAATGTTCACTTCAGCTCACAGATCAACTGATCAGATTTTGGAGGTCAAAGGTCAAAGTCACAGTGGACCAGTTGTCACTTGAACTCAAAGATTAGAACTGATTTAGATTTGAAAGGTCAAAGGTCACAGTGATCTCATACGAGTCTGGAAAAATAAATGTATGCAGATTGAAAGGTTGGTGGAGGCATATGACTCATGACTATTAAAATATATTTAATATCTCTAAGACCCTAATAATATGTAGCAG
Source organism: Hippoglossus stenolepis (assembly GCF_022539355.2). Classification (NCBI taxonomy): domain Eukaryota; kingdom Metazoa; phylum Chordata; class Actinopteri; order Pleuronectiformes; family Pleuronectidae; genus Hippoglossus; species Hippoglossus stenolepis. The sequence goes on along the minus strand of NC_061493.1, from coordinate 22,338,979 downwards.
AGGAGGATTAACAATGTTTTAATTTTTAGCAACAAAGAAATAAACTTGAGTTACTTGGAAATTCAGAAGCTGAGGAAAGTCGTGATAGATCTTGTCTGTTTATCTTAATCACGTCTTGTGTAACAGTGAAGTAAGACAGTTATATAAACAGCACGAAGTTTGAGTGACTGTAAAAAGAATAAAAGTTCATGATCATCATGAAGCAAATAACAAACAACCTTCAATTAATTACTGCCCAAATGTATTAAACTCAAACTCTAACTTTCACAAACTTTATTAAACAGATTTCTGTGATTTTCCTGCATGAAACCCCCGCAGACAAAGTCCAACATGATTTCTGAGTGACTCTGATGGTGGAACACAGGATGTTCTTGCCTGTGATTATATATAATTACAGATCTGATGCAGCAGCAGTTAAGTGACAATAATGACATCGGGGGCATATTCCATTTCTTTTACTGAGAGAAAAGTTTACTTCTCTTGTTCCAGCCTCTCAAACTTAAAACAGGTAATTTAACAACATCACCTCCGGGTTTTGGAAAACGTTTGGACTCTTTTAGATGAAAGAGTTTGTTGATTAATTAATGATAGTTGGAAAATTAAATGATAATGAAAGTAATCATTAGTTGCAGCTCTAGTCCAGATTATTGGCAATTTTAAAATACTTGTCTTGAATTACATTTGGTCAAAGCAAAGTAAAAAGCATTGCAGCAATTAAACAAACATGAATATGAAAAGGTTTTTAAAATGACTGAAGGTGGTGGAGATATAATAAAGGATTCATAGAAATATCAATCAGGTGAACAGGAGATATTTCCAAACTAATTTTCTCTGTAAAATGTAAAAAGTCTCATCACCAAATCCCTGTGTCTTGTTTCGTCCGACCAGCAGCTCGTAACACAGAGATGTTAGATTTAACTGCACTGACTCCGGGGACACACATCTGTGGTTCTTGGCTCTCGCTGAATATTTCTGCATTTTTACATAAAAGCAGTGACTGAAGTGATTCATCAGTTTCCAGGTTATTTCACGAGTTCGTCAACTGAATGTGCCGTTTGTCCCGAGGCTCCACACAACTGGGACGAGGACGATGCGTCTGCTGGGGAACATTGAGCTCCACTCGTTAGAACAAGGCTTCAACCAGTTCATCTGTGTTGGTGTGAGGCCGGTGTTACAGACCTCTGAGCAGGATGGATTTGTCGTATGTGACAGTTTCACTTTGATGACGTGCGTTGATTTGTTGTGTATTTACTGTACGAGACAAACTCAGAATTTCCCATTATGTTTCTCAGTTTAATTTCCAGAAAGAGAGATGATAGATTATTTTATTCATATATGTGTTTCACTCAGACTTTATCTTCAATCAGAGCTAAATTAGCAGTTATTCATTTTTCATCTGTGTGTCTTTTTAAGAGGAAACATGAAAACGTGTTCCCATAATAAACCTTCTTCCTGCTGTTTTCTACTCAAAGCCAACTACAGCACAGTAAAAGACAGACACAGTCGTGTGGGTGGATTCAGAACAAACAGAACGGATTTTCTACACTTGAATATATTCACTGACGGCTTCGACCGTAGAAAACTACAGGACATGAATGTAATCTGAATGCATTCATTGTTTCATGGTGAAATAAACGATCAGAGACGAGTGAACGAGCTCAAGGCTGCACAAGAATCTGCTGAAACTTTCAAACGCACAAACATAGAAACTAACAAAACACGAAAACCTCCAGGAACTCAAGTTGTAGCTTAATGAAAAGCTCTGGGGAAAAAAGTACAGATATAAACTTGGTTATTCCATTGGTACAAAGTATAAAGATGAATTTACTTTCATAATATTCTTTCTCATAAACGTACAATATTTGTCTCTTGATATTACAACTTTATTCTTTTAATATTGAGACCTTTTCTCATGAAATTAAACAAAGTAATTGTTTTTTTCTTGTAAATTGAGAACTTTTTTCAAATAATATCCTGACATTAATCTCGACATTTTGAAATATCATTCAATGAATAAAGTTGAAGTGATACTTGTCAATAACATGAAGCTGAACCTGGATGTTACCAACTTTGCAGAATCAATAACTCGTTCTCCTCTCACTTATTTTTTCTTATGCATCACGCTCATACTTCTCTGAACCGTACCTGCTCATGAGAAATTATGATAAATGTGATAAATTCCCTGTAGAATCAGATTTAAAAGCAGTGACAATTAAATTGAGCTTTTATAACGAGTCCATCGTGTTCCTCTCAGAGGAGCTGGAGGCTGGTTACGGCACAAAGAGAGAGATCAAAGCCATCAGATCCACCGAGGAGCTGTGAAGTCACATCTGAAACTGGAAGGACTGTTCGCTTCCACTCATCTCATCACGTCCGCTCGCTCGCTCGCTCGCTCGCTGGCGAATATTCACTCAACTTTTAATACACGAGACGTGCAAAGCCCAGAAGGTCGAGCCTGCGCTGAAACAATTAGCAGTAATGTCTGACTGACGCGCTCACACACACACACACACACACGTGGCGTTCAGGGATGCTAACCTTCAGCAGCAGCAACACGTTCAGCTCATCTACAAGCCGAGCGGGTCGCGGGGCCGTCGGAGCGAAACAGAGCACAAACAACATCAGAGCTGGAATAACTGGCGGCAATTAAAGCTCATTTCACGCCGCTGCGGTTTGTGACGCCGCACAGAAACAGCTATCTGTCAACATTAGTGTGGACGCTCAGATGCACATCGCACCTGTCAATCAAAGCCCCGAATCGCTCTGACCACTGATCAGCGACACTGATGCTAACGAGCGGTTCTAGTTGTCCAAGCAATTTGGGTTCTGTGTTTCTTTGTGCGGAGCTGCATCGATCACGCTTGGTTGAGGGTCTGGAGGCGACATTTTAATAAGTTTTCATTTATACTGAGTCTCCATCTGACGAAGGAGGAATCATAGTAATGATCAATTAACCAAACGATCGTTTTCCTCCCAAGTGGATGAAACAACTTCATAAAGAACATTAAAACAGGATTTTAACTCAATTTCGCAAATGGAGAATTCAAGAAATTAACTTCAGACTCTCCTCACAGTTCAGTTTAATGTTTTAATGTTTGTACTGAAACAACTGAATAAAAGGTTGAGGTCAAACTGAAATTATCTTTCATTGTCTTTGTCTTTTTGCACATAACATTTTCTTAAAAGTGTTTAAAACCATTTCAAAATAAGCAGTTCACAGTTTAAGATAAGATAAGAATAGATAAGACCCAAAGTAATAAGTAAACATGCAATATGGATGCAAGGAAATATTATAAATAGAACAGAAATAATACAGTGTGCACAGAATATATACAGTGAAACACAAACATGACCCATTGAACTGCACAGACAGAAGTGAATATTGTTAATACAGTTAAGAGTTAAACCCGACCCACTGATCTAGAAGCAGGAAGATGCACAAACATGTCAATATTTATACATTTACATTTATTCCTTTTCCACGACTATAGCAGGGTTATATGTTTTCCGGTAGGGAGCTGTGTGTGTGTGTGTGTTAGTGTGTGTGTGTGTGTGTGTCTGCTGAGGTTAGTCCCAGTGATTTGTTGGTCCTGCTGAATGAGTTTGTTGCCTGTCATTAAATCAGCCATCCAGGGAGGAGCAGTCCGTCTGTCACGTCCGTGTGGCTGCTCTGAGATCAGCTCTCTGGTCGTCTTCCGTCCGTCTCCCTCCATTCGGCCCCAATTTCTCTGCCTTTCCAGGACTTTTATTGTTGTAAATTCAAAAAAACACTTCAAACACGTTAACACAGGTCGACTCACGTTTGAGCTTTTCTTTGTTTCCTCTGCTCTCTCTCTTGTTTGCTGATAATGCATAAGCCATGACGACAAAACGTCAAAAACAATAATCTCTAAAGACAAGTCTGCTCCAGCTTCCTTTCAACCGGCCTGCGTGCGACTCAATGTAAACACAACGACAACACAAGCTGCGGCACAGCTTGACGCCCGAGGCCCTCCTTCCCCTCAGAGACTTTAAAACTTCACTATAAGTGTTTCTAAAAATATTTGTGTGTTCATTAGTGTGTTGGTTAATTGTCTTGTGTAATTTCTTCTCAGCTCCCTCTTGCAGATTTTCCTAAACATGAGGCTTAAATCTCACGGCCGGGCTTCATTATGTCTCATTACTGTTTGACAGCGTTTACACCAGATGAGTAATTGATTAATCAGGGAAAACTGATGAATTGATTTTTAGTTACTGCCATAATTTGATTAATGCCACTGAAATTGCTTTACCTCCTCAATTACTACGGCAGGAGCTGCAAATATTCATCAAAACATATTTATCTACATCGCTCATCCTTTGGGGGTCGTGGGGGGTGTGCAGCCAATCAGCACAGGTCGCCAGCGAATCACAGGGAAGACGACTCATGCTCAAATAGCATCTGCTTGTGCTCAAACTGCTTCTGTGCACACGTGAATCAATCAATCAAATGTTATTCATATTGCTGATAGTCACAAATCAGAATTCACCTCATCAGGAATTCTTCTTGCTTTTTGAAACGTCTGCTCTTGGATATCCATCAGTCAAAGAAGAATTATCCTGAGGCAGAGGAGGAAGAGGAAGAAGAGGAAGAGGAGAAGAGGAGAAGAAGAGGAAGAGGAGGAGGAGCAGCTGCCTCCATCTCACCTGTATAAAAACCCTGTGTAGGAATTCTCAGCACAGCCTCTATCCAAATGTGCCGATAATAAAGCAGATATATCAACATACAGTCAACCGCCCCCCCGGGCCTGTGATAGATTACCCCTGGTGGTTTGGGAATACGTCTCAGTGTTTTATATACATATATGTGTGTACCTGTGTGTGCATGTGTGTACCTGTGTGTACCTGTGTGTGCATGGGACTCTATGCGTGTGTCATTACCCTTTATCAGAACCTCCCAGACCTCCAGACATTTCATTTTCGGGATATATGGATCATTTTGTGACAGGCTACTCTATATTCAACCAGTTTATTTCCAACCATCTCTCTAAATAATCCCTGAGCTGCAGCAGCGCTCGCCTCCTCCTCCTCCTCCTCCTCCTCCTCCTCCTCCTCCTCCTGCTCCTGCAGACAATGCGACTCTCAGGTCTCTGGCCCATATACTTCCAATGAAATGGTCCTTTCTCTCATGTTAGATGAGATCTGGGCACCTGTCTGCCTTTGCGTGGAGCTAATCAACCCGTCGGCCTGCCGCTGCATTGTTGTTCAGCAGAGACTGAAATCAATTTTTGCAACAATTGCAGGACGGTGAAGGCAGCAGCTGCAGATTACCCCCACCACCCAACACCACCAGCACAACAACAACAACAGCAACAAATAAGAAATGCCAGCAGTGTCACAGTCTTTAAGGTGCTGCTCGTCTTCTCTGCAGGAGGAAGAGTGGGGAGAAGCTACATGTGCAAGAAAATGCTGCTCTGTTGCAATTACGCACAGACCAAGACAATGACTTCGCCCAGCGTGCACGACTGTGAGCGACTTCGTCCTCGCCAAGGACACAGTCAAAGTATTTTTACACGTTTGCAGAGCTTTATCTATTTGGCCACAGTGCCGGGATTGTCCTTGACGAGCCGTCCTAAAAATACCAGCCGCCGAACCGGGAGCTGAAAGGGGAGAGGGTGTGGAGCGTTTCATGCTTTAAGGTGATTTGAAGCATCATCAAATGTGAATCCTCCGAGTGAGCGTCGCCGCAAACAGCTTATTTCCCTGTAAATGTTATCAAGAGGAGGCACAAGGGGAGAAAAATAGAGCTAGAGTTCAAAGAAACGGCGTCAGGAGGGATTAAAAGAGGGATGAAGACGGACCTGCGACAAAAGGTGGATTTGACCAAAAGGAAAAATGTGTTTTCTCTTGTAGGAGCGAAGCCGGGTTTGACCGACGCATATTACCAGTGAGGTATCAGAGCAGCCTTCTGTACAGTGTAATACTTTAATTACAGAATCCTGGAGAGTCGCAGTGTTTCCTTCACGGGACAGAGGAGGAAAGGAAAACTTGTTTTTTTAATGTCCTGCAGCTGAGTTACAGAGTAAATCGCTGCTGTCGCCGGTCATGGTTTTAGTTTAGAAAGAGGAATTAGAAGCATTCCACTGTTTGTTGCCTTTTATGTTTTCCAGGAGTCCACATTCGCTTCAGTTTCAAAGTAAAAGCATCATGAAACGGACAGAAGGACAGAAACTCTCTCCCCCCCCCCCAACTCCTTCCTGTGCTGTGGATCCTCTGTCGCCTCTAATTGGACGACACCTCAGAAGTTTTTCTGCAGGTCGGCCATTAAAGAAAGTGAGACCTCAGTCAGCAAAATAATAAGGCAGCGAAAAAATCCCCACCTCTGAAAACATAAAGGGAGAAAGCTGCCAACAAGAAAATTTGGTTGAAGCACGAAAATCCACTCGGAGGAGAAACACTGACCTGACATCAGCGTGTCGGCGACGCTCAGTGGAGGCCACGAGGTTCAGAGCTGCAGGACACGAGGACAGATGAGTGAGACTGTGAAGAATCAAACTGTGTGGAAGTGAAGAATTAACCTGGACACAGTTGTTTCTGACGTGTCCACAGAATTCATAGTGTGACGCTGATGATTCAGGTTTTCTGCACTTTAATGAACTGGAGTTTTATTTTCTGTCTGTGAAGTAAAACACAACAGTTTGGACAAGTCAACGAGTTGAAGTCATGATGAAGACAAATGATCTGAGCCTGATCTGGACATTTATCCATGAGCACATAACGTCCACCTTAACACATGAAGTGGTTCTGATAAACCTCCACAGGCCGAACAGAAACTGTGGCCGTCAGAGGAAGTAAAACAAACAAGAAGGAACTTGACAACCTGCTTATGCCACAGCTTATGCTGCAGTTCCTCTCTGGCTTCGTCTCAGAGAAACACGAGGTGTGAACTCCAGGTCTGACCTCTCTCCTCGTCCCGGCCTCTCCTGGCTCCGGACTCAACACTCATCCTTCTCCCTTCACCTCAGTCCTCTGCACTTTCCTGGCCACCGCACAACCTCATCCACCCTCCTCGCCTCCTCCTCGCTCCTCTCCTCCTCCTCGCCCTCCTCCTCGCCCTCCTGAGCTCCGGCTCTCACCCCTCAACTGTCAATCACCTGCAGCTGCAGTCGTGGATCCAGCAGATCGGCATCGCTCACGTGTTTTTCCACCTCAGGAAGAAAAAACCAATTAGTGTTCGTGACACTCGGCCCCCGGAGCAAGTTTCCAGACTCAGTTTTTATTTTCTGTGACCACAACACAATCTCGCCCATTGACCCGTGGCAGCGCAGGTCAGCCAGAGAGGAGGAGCTGCAGGAGGCCTCAGCTGCTGTGATTCATTTGTCTCTGAACTGTCCGAGTCAGATTAGCTTTGTCCTTGGTTTTGCTCTTTTAAGGAACAGAAGTATTTTTAGACGTAGAAGTGAAGTGTCGCTGGAGCGTCTCTGCATCTATTGATTTAATTTCCACTCAGAAGAAATCTCAGCGAGGACGAAACAATCAGAGTGAAATTACCAGCAGCGCTCGTGTGAGCCTCGTAAATTGAGATGAGACCAGACACAAATGACCCTGGTGGAACCGTTCATTTCCTTTAGCAGCGTGTGTCTGTTTTATTTGCATATGAAATCTGTTTTATTGTTCTCTGATGAGACGTCGGCTCGGTGGCATTTAAAACACACAAGTTTCCACGACAGGAGAAGTTTGTGTGAGAGAAGAAACACGACTACATGTCACACGTTTGTCTCAATCTGACAAAGTTAATGAAACATCACAGCATCTATTCACTAATTCTTTAAATCATCTCGTCAACGTTAGAAAAGAGGAAGATCATTCTCAAATAGATGGAAAATTAAATTCTGTGTGTTTCTACTGAGGCAAAGAGGAGCCCTGAGGGATTCATCCTTCAAAGGAGGTTTGAACTGAACCATATCCACAGGAACATGAAAAGAGGAGTCGTCAGGCCGTAATTTGCACATGAGACAGGAGTCAATATCAGTTTCTATCTATTTGATGTTAGAATCTGTTGCAGATGCAGATTCATGGATTGATCCTTTTTGCTTTAAGCTCCACTCACTGGTCGGAGCAGGTCGGAGCAGGATTTGCAGCCGTAACAGTCTGAAACAGGGAATAACAAGGCTGTGTTTGTGAAGTCTGAAAGCTTTTCTCTCTTCCTGCCGCGACGGAGCGGTGAGTCACGGCACCGCGGGGCGTTTGTTCCACTGAGGACGCCGGCTTTTGACTCCACGGCCTCAGAAGAGACGGAGGAGAAGGAGAGAGGACAAAGAAAGAAAGAGAAGTGATGCGTGTGGGCGTCGGTTTGCAGATGGGTCTGATTGGATCGTGTTTAAACACAATCTTTGAGGAGAAGAAGAGGAGGATATAAGTGATGGTTGGAGGAGGAGAGAGATAATGACGGGGAGCAGAAGCAGAGGGGACACATCCACACTCGGCTCAGGGTGAAGTGACTGTTGTAGGCTTCTCCCCAGATTCTCCTCTGGCTTAAAATAAATGTCAAACGACTTGGAGGGGAGCAGGAGGTGGAGACATCGCCGGGGAATCTCTATTTGATCACGAATAGAGGAGGAGAGAGATAAATAGAGATTCTCCAGGGAGCAGCACAGAGGAAACCAGTCAAAGAGCTCTCCTCCTTCACCTTGACAGCCTTTCTGCAGCTTCCTCCTCCTCTGTCAGTTTCCTCTTTCCTCTCTGACGTCCACTTTCTCCCATCAACTCCTCGTCTTCCTGCGATTCCTCCTCCACTTCTCTCCTGTGCTCAGTGGAAATCTCTCCTCCTCCTCCTCCTCCTCCTCCTCCTCCTCCTCCTCCTCAGCACACTCCAAAAATACGCACGTCTATCTTTCCTATTTTTCGAAGTTGAAGTTTTACACGTCGTGTTTCCGCACCAGAAATAACTCCCACAGATAAAACTGTTACGTCTGCTGGTGGATTTGCATCGGTACCACAAACTGTAAATAAAGATGGACGACACGTCTCCACTTCCTCCCGCTATATTCACAAATGAAGCCAAAATAGAACGGAATACGAACGCTGCCATCTTGTGCGATTGAGGCCAGAGTCTGTGCTGTAGCCACCAGGGGGCGACACTTTTTGGAAGCAGCGTTTGGTTCAGTCTAAACAACAAAAGGAGGCGAAAGGAAAACACTGGGATGATAGTCACTATACGACAAAAAAAACTATGCACGAGTGAAATCCATGCTGGTGGAATCCTCGAATCGGACGAGAGGACGGAAAAGAAGACAAAGGGACGGGCTGACAGAAGAAGGGACGAGGAGGTGAGAGGACACAGGGGTGATGAGGAAGAGGAGGAGAGCTGGAAGTTCATTAATTCGTCTGCTGATAGAAACATCACAGCTCCGCACCGTGACAGAAGGTTTGCTATCAGCCGACTGCAGCTTGTAACGAGAGAGAGAAGAAGAAGAAGAAGAAGAAGAAGAAGAAGAAGAAGAAGAAGAAGAAGAAGAAGAAGAAGAAGAAGAAGAAGAAGAAACAAAGTGAAGCGGAGAGGAAGTCGCAGTCGGGGTTCAGCAGCTTAAAGTTCATTATGCAGATTGCAGAGTTAAAATGTCTCCACTCCACGATGCTAATTTCTCTTTCATGGCCTTTTTTCCCAGCGAAGGAAATGATCCATTACACGTTCGCAAAGAGCAAAGTGGTCACAACAATTAGATCAGCAACGCATCTCTGTGCCTTTAAACAGAACCAGTGTTGGGGCCACTTAAAGAGAGACAACATTATGAGAAGAGAGTTGTAATTTCACGGGATAAAAGTTGTAATTTTACCAGAATAAAGTAATTTTAGGCTACATGTCATGTTAGATAGAGAATATCAGAATATCACCCGCGTTAAAACGAAGAGCGTATATTTCAAAGAAAGAAGAATTCACTAAAAAACGTTTCCTCTTTATTCTTGTAATATTAGGACTTTTTTAATCTATTACTTAATTCTTTTAATGTTATGACTTTTTTCATTAGATTATATCAATTTAATTTGTATATATTTAAATTTAATTTATTCTTAATTTATGTTCTCAGAGTATTACAACTTTATTCTAGTAATATTACAACTTTGTTCTCATAATATTTCAAACAGCAGCTTTTCATTTCCTCACTCAGTTTCCTCCTGGACATTAAAACACTGTGATGAAAATAAACATGTAGAAAAAGCTCAAGGTCAAACACACACTCCCACTCTTAGCGAATAATTAGCCTTCATCGCTTTAACTCTGCAGCAGAAACTGTAAATTAATCACTAATCATAATCAGCGTTGGCTTAAAGCGACCGGGGCTAATTTCTGCAGCTTCTATCTGAGCATATTCATTTAAATACAAACACAATGTGCATTATGGGAAATAAAATATGTGGACTGTAAAAAATACAAAGGGTCAGATGAAGATGGAAAAGATGAAGAAAGAAAACAACCATTAGGGATGATTTACAATTCCAATTAGTTTTCTCTTAACACATCCATCTATGGATGATTTGCATTTTGTTTAATAATTAGAACCAAAGAGCTCAATGAAAAACGATGTTCTCCTCATTAATGTGTGTTTACTCATTAGTTTATAGTAAATTACAGTGTGGTGGACGGACCACTGTAATGAGAAAGACTAAAGAATAAACTGAAAAATAGTTTGACATTTAGGGAAATAAGCTTTTTGGTTACTGGAAATGGGAAAAACATAAAGCCTCTATTTCATCAGTTCAATTTAATATAATAGATCCAATAAAAGACCAAATGTTCCTGTTTTCCGCAGAAACGTGGAGCTCAGGAATTGAAAATTGAAATTTAAGGAGGTTTTCAAAAGTAAAAATGTAATATAATATAAGATAACGTTTATTTGTAGGCCTACAAATTAAACAAATAAGAAATACATATTAATTAGTGAGCTTTAAAGGTGTTGGTCTCCATACTTTTCAAGTCTTTGTGCTAGTCGAAGCTAACTCGCTCCTGAGTCCAGCTCCATGTTTCCTGCTCAGACTCGACTCTTAAAGCACCGAAGCAAATAAGAGTATATCTCTAAAAATTCTATTTCACGTCAGTTCTAGTCAGTGCCCGTCTCCACATCCTGCACCGACGGACAAACTGATTAAAATCCCTGTTTGCACTCGCAGTCGCAGAAAGAAACAATCGTCCTGTTTTCCTGCAGCCGACAGACACGTGCAGCCGGGGGGGAACTGGAAAGTGGGAGATTAGATTGTGCATTGAAATTTAAGGAGGGTTTCTAAAGTCAAGACATGAAGCCGAGACGCCGCGCAGAGGTCGGACTGAAACACGATATCGTTCAGAATATGAGGAGCAGAATAAAATCAAACAGCCCGGGCCGCTGAAATCCTTAAAAATCTGAATTTCCGTGTGACTAAATATTTGTCGTCGACATGATGACTCGAGCGTCTTTAGCAGCGTTATTTCCCAGTTGAATCCTGGAAGCTTCAGGCCTGGAACCAGCATTTTAATAATGATTTTCTTTTTTTTGGGGCCTAATAGAGACGTAATTATATCAGCCGGGACTGTTTGCTCTGATTGCGAACAGTTAATTAAGACTGAGTGGGAGTGGATTTAGGCAGCGAGGCTGAAATATCAAACGGCGGATTAAGATTGCTCTGCCACAGACGGCGGATGAGAGATTAACCGTGAGCCTCTGGGGCCGCGGCGAGTCATGCAGACGCGGTAACAAGCTGTGAGCCGCCGGCCTTCTGGGAAGAGGCGGCCATGACAGACTGCAGGCGGAGTGTGAAACCAACACTCACAATGCTGAGACTGATGATTTATGGCTGCTGGTGTTTTTTTTTTACAGCAGTGAGGAATATAAGAGTAAATGATGTGGTGTTAGAGCAGGTGAATGACCGGTCGCTGTTTATAGGAGCATTGTTGGAGAAAAACAAATCTGCTGCAGAATCATTTGTTGATGCTTATGTTTGGTTGAAGTTGGAGTAATGAGGACATCTGAACGGAAATGACCCGACGAACAGGCCACATACCGAGGAGCTGTGAGGCCCCTGGGAAATCAACGTAATGAAAACACAGACTGCCGGGGCCACTGGGCCATGGCCATGGAGCCTCGGAGCCACGGAGCCACGGTGCCACTGATTCACGGGGCCACGGAGCCAAGGACCTTGGAGCCACTGATTCAAGGAGCCTCAGAGCCACGCTGCCACTGATTCACGGTGCCACGGAGCCTCGGAGCCACGGGCCTCAGAGCCTCGGAGCCTGGAGCCACGGAGCCACGGTGCCACTGATTCACGGTGCCACGCCACGGAGCCTCGGAGCCTCGGAGCCACGGAGCCACGGGGCCACGGGAGCCACTGATTCAAGGAGCCTCGGAGCCACGGTGCCAAGGCCACGCAGCCACAGTGCCACTGATTCACGGTGCCACGGAGCCATGGAGCCACGGTGCCTCGGAGCCACAGATCCACGGTGCCACGGAGCCACGGACCCTCGGAGCCTCGGAGCCTCGGAGCCTCGGAGCCTTGGAGCCATTACCTCTCACCTCTCATCACATCTCAACCTGTGACACTGAACAAACACACAGACAACTTGAAAACACTGGTACATACAGAGTAGTATCCATAGATACATAGATACATACAAACAAGATGTTTACTGAACCAGCTTCTCTGATATCTATGTAAAAGTATAATCAATACTTTAACTTGATATTACATATATGTAGTAGAAACAGCAGAGATGTCAGTACATGTATCATCACAGCTCTTACTGTATGTTACTAACCAGGTGTGATTCCCGTCAGTGGAACTTCAGTGACTTGTCATTGTGACGCGTCACAGCGGAGAGCATATGTCAGAGCAGAACTCACATGAGCGCTGACGGAGGAAGAAGAGTGACACGATGTTTTCACGTCGCGGCTGCTCCACCGACACGTCACCAGAAATCAACATGTGACACTAAGACAATGTTGGCACAGGAAGTGAAGCCCGCGGGAAAAGCGATGAAATGCCGACAGAGCGTGAGTGACAAAAATCATTTAAACGTCAAACCCAGTGGCAGCTCATTATGAGTGGAAGCAGCAGGTGTCGGGAATCGGTCTGAATAAGAATCAGCAGCTGACAGTGGAATAAACACCTTCAGCCACATTTCAGTCTCGCTGCTGCTGCTGCTGCACAGAGGAAGCCACAGAAACATCACATTACAATATGATAGATATCACAGAGCAGAGCAACTTGAACTTCCTGGACCCTTGTGGTGAAGAGGGAGCTGTGCTGCAAGGCAAAGCTTCGGTTTGACCAATCCATCTATGGTCTGACTCTCGCCTATGGAGCTCTTGGTGGTTCAGATGCCTCCTGGGTTCCTTCCATTGGAGGTTTCCAGGGCACACCTCCCAGTAAGGAGACACCAGGGTAGACCCAGAACTCCCTTGAAGCATTATCCATCCCATCTTACGTGGGAACACCTGGGAATCCCCCAGCAGAAGCTATATCTGGGACATCTGGGACGCGTGGATAGAGGAGAGGTCACTCAGGAACATAATGAATCCATGGTTGTGTAATGGAACAGGAAGGTTTGTCCCTGAGTAAAGTGTCTTCTCCAGTCCGACTCAATATCCAGGTAATGAAGTGACTCTTCGGTCCTGATGGAAAGATTCACCGTCTCCGACGAGAGTAAACAACCAAATGATGCTGAAATGAATATGGATGTGATTTCATCGTAGCCGCCATGTGTGAAGTTATTCCGTCCAATCTGCCGTGCGTGCGTGTGAGGAGAGCAGATTGCATCGCCACTTTTCATCTGTGGAGAAAGTGGCCGGGTGACAGACGGCCGCTGTCTCCTGCTGAACGTGACTATGAAATAATCCAGATCTGTGTTTGCTGCTCCGCCGGGTTTCTGGTTTTCATGGATCAGAGGAGGCAGAAATGAACGAACGGGTGAGAAATCCCGCCGTCGCCTGCAGCCGGGATTTACCTGATATGACAGCAGCCGGCGAGTGAACACATCTCTTTGTGATGGTCTCTGTGGAAGAGCTGCGGAGTCAGGAGGTCACAAGGAGGTGGAACTGGAACAGGGACATCTATTCCTGAAGTTCTATAATGTTTGAAATAGTGGAAACGGTTGTAGTAAAGGAGAAATGCTCTTCTTTTTATGGTTTCTACACCCGTGTGGAGCAGGTGTGTCGACAGGTGAGGAGCTGCAAGTGAGAACCTCACTGAGGACACCTAGTGGGCAGGTGAGGAATGACAGGATCGGCAGCGACAGGTTGCAGCAGCTGGAACAAGCAGAAGTCGGATTAATGAAGCTTTAATAATATGAACCAGCAGCTCTGATGATCTCTTCCATGATTAATTCTGATGCTGGAGCTCGATCTGTGTGTTTCTGTTTGAGCAGCATGTGGTCGGGTTTGTTCTCCAGCAGCGGGGGGGGCACGGGGGGCCCACACAGCTGCTCAGACGCTGTCTAATGAGCCGGGGCCACTTTGGTGATCATGTAAATCTCCCTCCATGAATTTTAGGGAAGAAACAGCTGACTCACCGTGACGCATCATCGTTTGTGTCTCTGATCAGGAGAGGCTCTGCTCTGCTGGACGGAGGCGCTGCAACTGTTCGTCCATACGTCCTGGAAACCAAATATTCCTCAACTTCTAATGATCTTGCAACATTTGTCTTCTAATAAATGTTGTAAATATTGGAATGTTATTGATGAGCTCAGCTAAACTCAGCATCTATTGCTCTTCTGTCCGTCCTGAGGGAGAGATCCATCACATGTGGCTCATCTGAGGTTTCTAAGTTTTTTGTTTTTTTGGTAGTTTTACTCTTGTTGAGGGTTAAGAGCAGAGGATGTCGCACCTCGTTAAGCCCTAAGAGACAAACTGTGATTTGTGAATAGTGGCTTCACAAATAGAATGTTATTGATTTGATTGGGCTGTGCCGAAAAACCCAAACTCTAAAACCTCAGAAACCGGAGCAGGAAACCGTCAAAGCCGCAGAGACTCGTCCAACAAGTGGACACTAGTGGATTTTCATGAAAGAAGCTGCTTTACTGTGAAGGTGTGAATCATAAAAGAGCCACATGTTGTTCTTTACCTTCAGGTGAACGATGAGGGATCATCTGCACCTTTCAAACCAAACAATCCCCCAGAGGAGAGAGTGGGATGTGAAAGTGGGGCAGCTCAGAGGAGACTCTCTCAGGATGAGGTGTAAACTCCTGACATGTGCGTTAAAATGTGAACCAAATGGGATTTACTATTCTGACTGACTGACAGAAGCAGCCAAGGAGACTTAAAGGATTCCTGCCCTCGGGTCAATGTGCGTCCCGTGTTCTGGGAAACTGGCAAAAACCTCTCTAGCAAATTCTTTAAAGGGGTTTTCCACTTATTTCACACTTGATGTGAAATTAGCCGTAACTGCAGCTTCTGGCTCGGGACACTTTAATAATATTTTAAGAGAAAGCCGAGGGAGAAGCTGGAGGGTTTGAAATCAGGGGGAAGGAAAGGATTCAATATTTTTTGGAGCTTGAATCATACTTGGGACCATCATACCTTTTGAGTGATACTATTAAATAACAGAGAAACAAACAAACAGCTCCTGCATTTTAACATATTGGCTGTAAAGTGTTTTTCTGGTCACGGTACGATGTGATTCTCAGGACGTCCTGTAGGTGGTGCATCGCTCAGCAGAAAAACAAACTCCTGCATCGTACATGACGATCAAAGTGATTCTGGCTGTGGTTCAATCGTCTCACTCATTTCTCATTCGACTGCTCGAGCTGCTTCAGTTTGAAAGATCCTGGAGAGAAACAGCCATTCCCCCCCCCCCACCATCCGTCTCTGTCTCGCTCAGTTCAGAGCTTTGTAAACTAAGAATCCATCACCGCGCTCTGACCTTGGAGCACAAACAGCATCATCGATGTGCCGCCGGGTGAGTAATGGTTCAGAGCGGAGGACGACCTTTAACACCGGCCTGACCGGATCACCGCCACATCAATATGGATGAGCAGAAATATAGATCACAGGTGAGGCCCGGGTCTGGGTTCGATTCCTGCCCTGAGACGTGGAGCTGAGGCACCAGAGGAGAGAGAGAGGGTTCGGTGGAACATGGTGAAGATGGTTAGGATGATAAATCTGTTGATAATAGAGCGCGGGAGGTGATGCACGGTCTGATGCACGGATTTCGCTTTTTTAAGATGCTCTGAAAATCCCTCACGTGGTCACAGGGTCGTCACGGGAAAATGCACTTAAAACTATTCAAAATAACCTTTTTGTAAAAAGTTGTAATAAATGTGGTTTAAACAGAGATTATGAGGATAAATAATGCAGCACTTAGTATATTAAATTCTCACAATATATAAATAAACATTTGTAAAGTTAGACGAACATAAAAATGATACTCGATTGTGTTTATGCTCTTAGTTTGTAAAATTGTCGTAATAATGTTTTTGTTTTGACGTGTGTGCAGAATATTGTTTCTCTTGATGCAGAGAAAATCTCATTTCAAATCTGAACTGAAAAAAGGGAATTTGGACACATCACACACACACACACACACACACACACACACACACACACCAACACACACACACACACTGTCTGATGCTTTACACTAAACGATACCACGGGGACGAGAGAGGAAAAAGATTAACACCGGTGCGTTCAGCTTTCGTCGGACGAAGCACTCCATCACAGATGTTTGCTTTTTCTCTCTTAAGGTTCAATTTGTCACCGGGTTCGTGGAGAAGATTTCTCACTAATGTCGTCACGACTGCTGAATATCAATTAGGAATCCAGGGAGAGCGCTCGGGTCTCGACACCGCGCTGCCGCAGTCAAACTGTTTTCTCGAGCCATTTTTCTCTTTATCGATTAAGCAGTTGACCGTCTCTCTCCCGGTGCAGCTTCGAACACGCGCCTACAAGTCCAGTCAATTAAATGTGCGCGGCCTTTAATCACGGCTGCCGCCTCGCGGGGCCTCACGACGCCCACATTATGAAACAATAAATGAAAACACGTAGAGCCGTCTTTTCCAAAAAAAACAAAATCTGCACCGGTGGGGAAATGAAACTGCAGCTGTCAGCTCTAACTCTGCTGCTCCCTGCGAGCAAAACAAATAAATACAGAAACCCTGTCCGAGGTTAAAGAGACGTATTTTAAACAATACATTATTCATGTTGCCTTTAGTCGACACGTAACTGGCTTGAAGTCGTGTTTCTCTTTGCCTCTGGGGCGAATGCATCGGCCTTTCAAAGCAGACTCTAATGATTCATGCAGCACTTGACCATAATCGTCTTTGCTCTGCCGTTGGTTTGATGTATTTATCCGCGCTGTCACAACAGAAACAACAACTGTGTTTACCTCGAAGATTTGTGGACATATTTGCAGAGTTTATTTTCCCGCGCAGCGCGGCTTAGTAAGAACTGTTTTCCGAGCATCTTATCAGCGACAGAAAACACACCATGGATGTCACGGTAATTCAGCCGCGGCCAGGATCCCGTCACCGCATCTTTGTCCCTCTGCCTGTTACCTGGATTAACGGCACGCGGAAGCTAAATGGAACAACAGACGCTGCTGCTGCCGCTGCGAGCGTCGTTCACGCTGAGCAAACAGAAGAGAAAAGAAAAGTTGATGAGGCTTAAGAGCGACAGACAATAACAACGACTGAGGAATAGAGAAGCAAACTGAAAATGGAAGAAAGACAGTAATTTGAGGGGAGATAGATACGGAGGCACCTGGTGAGCAGAGAATAGCTCAGCACCTCCGAGATAACAACAAGTAGGAGGCTTCAGTAAATGTCAGCCCGTAGGCGTCCGTAATGGGAGGAGTGCCACAGGGTAAATGAGCGTCTTTGGCAGGAGAGCGCCTCATAATATCGACTGTAATGGGACAGCTTAGGTGAGACCCACTGGAAAATGGAATCATCCCACTGGGATAATTACATATGATTGAAAACATTCAGCAATTTTCATAACCATTTTAAAAACCGAGGTGGGAACGTTGCATTTCGTCCTCCGTAGAATCCGAGACGTTCAGAGCGAACGTGAGAAAACTGGTGGAGGGATTTTCTCTGAATTACGTCACATTATAACTGAGCTGAGGAGCTGATGCTTTAAAAATAAAGTTCTGCAAACTCCAAGGTTTTATCTTTCATATTTTACATTTCCTTAAAGAAAAACTTGAAGCACCGTCCTGTGGTTGTATTCAGTTAGTGCAAGTTCAGTCTTCATCTGTGACAACTGGTCAACATTTGAAGAAATTACCTAAAGGCAGAATTAAGATATCATTTTCAAGAGACCCAAAACATGGTTTGTCAGGCCACTGTGACCTTGACCTTTGACCTCCAACCACCACATTCTAATCAGCTCATCCGTGAGTCTAAGTGAACATTTGAACCAGATTTGAAACGATTCCCTGCTGGTGTTCCTGAGATATAGTGTTCACAAGGCAAAGAAATGTGTTTGTGAAGGCCACGGCAACCTTGACCTTTGACCTTCGACCACCAAAATGTAATCAGGTCATTAATGTGTCCAATGGAGATAGTACGATTAGTTTGATCCATATCCCACCTGCTAACATGGAGGAGGCAGGGTTTACGAGCTGTACAGCAGCCGACCACCAGGGGGCGATCCAGAGGATTTGGCTTCACTTTGTGTTTCCTGTTTGCTTCTTGTTATTCTTGCTGATGAGAACAGGAATCAGAGATGGACAATGAAGGAGAGGAGAAGGCAGCAGGAAGCAGGAAGCAGGAAGCAGGAAGCAAAGAGACAGATTGTTTGAACGGAGCCGAAGTTCTGCAGAGAATATTTATCAGGTTGCTCCAGAGTCTGAAAGCACCTTGACTCTCCAGCACCTTCCCTCTTAATAGGAGATAACACCGTCTAATCTCTAATGGAAAAATATCAGTCCCTGGAGAAACAGAGCTAATCTGCGGAGGAAAAAACAGCCGCGGTGGACGACGAGCACTTTTTAAAAGGATCGTCCTCGTCTCCTTCTCTCCCCAAAACATTTCCAACTCCCGCCTCCACCCGGGAGTCGCTGCTCGTCACGATCGGTATCAGTTACCGCCGCCGCCTCCTCCTCGCAGCCGTCCGACGATAAATTGACTTTCTACAAACATTTTTCAGTTTCACCTCTGCGCTCTCACGAGGTGATAAGACGCGAGGAGGAGGACGCCGGCCCGAGACACGACAGAATTCAGACGACCTTGACTATTAATTAAGATCTTTTGTCTCCTCAAAACGCTGCCGGCTTTAAGTCTGTGTGTGATAAGAAGGTGAAGAATGAAATCTGATAACAAGTAAAGACGCAGATCATTTAGAGTCGCTGCTCTGTTGATCGAATCTTTCGGCTTCACGGAGCAGAGGCTCAAATAAATTCTGAACACACTCAGAGTTTTGCATTTTTTAAGGATGCAAACGTTTTCTACGATTTCTCTTTTGTGTTCTCGTGAACCTGCGACGAGCTGGACCTCGATCGAAGAGTCGCTGAGCCGAAGTGCTGACGGGACCCCAGAGAAAAGCTGATCCCCCTTAGATTCTATGACGTACAGGAGACTGCAACGACTCCATGTTTGAAACCCTCGCTAACGAGGCTCCACCCACTAACTTCCTGTTAGCGTCTTCATTTTAAGGGTTTGGTTGAAGAGTGTTTATCGTGTATCTATAGATTGATGAATACATGTTTAAGTAAAAGAGGAATAAATGACCTCAACATCCAAACAACTGCCAAAGTCTGTACATTCAAAGAAGAGTTTAAACAAAAACTTTCCATAAAGTCCACGACAGAAAAAGTCCTCAAAGTGACTCTAAGTCCTTTAATATGAGGAATATGAGTTCCCTCTTATATCGTTCCGTCGGGAACAATATAATCTGAGCTCCAGGGTCAATTTCCGAGCTTTTTACTTCGTCTCACAGTCGGCGAGATGCACCCGAGAACATCTCGTCCGTTAATGAGCTGCTCAGTCGCGGCTCCTGAGTAAAACGTCTGCTCTCGTGAATCTCTCACTCGAATGAAGTGAGTTCATTAGATCAGCGACGGTGGAGCACCTCCCTCCTGCAGCCCGTGGGGGACTCTGTCGTCTAATTACTCATCCGACAGAACTCGAACATCTCGGATTACAAACCGGAGGAGGGCTGGATCCTCACGAGCGGCCTG
Organism: Hippoglossus stenolepis; assembly: GCF_022539355.2. NCBI lineage: Eukaryota > Metazoa > Chordata > Actinopteri > Pleuronectiformes > Pleuronectidae > Hippoglossus > Hippoglossus stenolepis. Next base: position 22,318,873 of record NC_061493.1, on the reverse strand, counting down.
CTGCTGGCGAGAGAGGAGGTTCCCCTCCAGCCGAGCGTCACCACAGAGGATGAGAGGAGCTCCACTGTTTCTGTCCCTTTAGTATCTTCATATCTCGGTGGACAGCGGCCAACAGGAGATTTTCATGAGCTAAATCTGTCGTCTGATAATTGTTCTCTGAGCTTCGTGCTGTCGACTGGCAGAGGAGGAGGCAGCAGGACGGGGATCTTCCAGGGTGAAAGAAGAATAAGCAGAAGAATTCATTTTTAATACCGGATGCACGAGACAGACGTGAGGTGAACTTGGACAAATCGTCTTATGAACATACTCGTTTTACCGTGGCATTCTGGGTAAGAAAAGACCTCCGTATCAAGGTCCCACTGATTCGAGCACTCGACCAATGGCGTGTCAGTCTCAGCTGTCAATCAATCACGACGTTTCACCCGTTTTTTTAAGCGTAAAATCTCGAAACAATCGAAAAAACATCAGTATGATAAGAAATACCTGAAATGACAGAAACATTTATCTGACGTGTTTACAAGCAAAGCAGCATAAAGGCTAATTTATTTTAAACGCTAGCTACATATACGTTAATGCACTGTACTCCACACTGCCCTCCTGTGGATGTATTGCTTAACAACAATGCCAACGTAAAGGAAACATCGGAATATTTGGGCAGTGACGGTTAAATCGTTTAAAACGGACATATCTCTTTACGTCAAGCAGCATGAGTGAGTGTTTAGCCTGAATGACTGTGTTCGAGGAGAAAGTTTCAGACAATGAAGTAAACACCCCGTTGCATTCTGGGCCATCTTCAAGGCTTTCCCTGTTCTTGTGCCCCCTGTATTTATTTCAAAGCAAAAGCTTTTTTTTTTTCTCTCTCCACGAGTTAGTTTGTCTGCTGACAATAGCCTGAGGTAATTATCGAGCTCACCTTCAGTGCGAGGGACAAACAGGATGATCCCATTCAATCAGCCACCGACTTCAGAGAAGGAGCCGACAGAGCGTTAATTCCATTAAACCTTCAATACATCCTGAGAAGAAGAAGAAGAAGGAAAAAGAAGAAGAAGAAGAAGAAGAAGAAGAAGAAGAAGAAGAAGAAGAAGAAGAAGAGACAAATTGAGGGCACGAGTCATTAAAAAGTTCAGATCCTCAGTATAAAGACATTTACATCAAGGTGAGTAATAATGAAATGATAAATGTAAATGTTGTAATAAAAACTCCGCACAGCTGCAGAAGGGCTGAGCTGCAAGAAGCTCTCCTGTAATATATATAATATAAATGTCTCGTGTCTCCACAACATCAGGAGACGCTGAATTATAACTTTCTGTTCTATTAGGATCCAAGTATCAATAATCACCAGAACACAACATGTACATATTCATTGACAAACACAAACACGTCTCATAGGATTTGTAGAATCAACGATCTGTATATGAATTCACAGAAGACTCACTATACTATATTACACAAACTAATAAACTATATACTATATTATTTGGTCGGATTTATTTGGAATATTTATTTTTATTCTTATTGTAGGTTGTTTTGTGTTTGTGTCTTTGTTCTCATTTACAGCAGCAGGAGAAAGACGGATATTTAACTTAAGTAAAAGCCACAGAGTAGAAATACTCACGGTATCTACATGAAATATACATAATACTATAATTTAATTATTGATATGTTGGTGTGAACAACAGTATATTTAGAATCTGGTGTAAGCTACTGAACAGACTGAAGGAAACTTACATCATCATATCGGCTATTTGTTCTGTAACAATCTGAATCTGTAACATTTAATAATTATCTGTCAGATAAATGTATTTGCATCTAAAATATAGTTGTGCAGAATAAATCAGTTTGAAATGAAATCAATATAATTACTTCAGTATTTGAGTAAACGTTATTATAATTAATAATAATAATTAACACTGTTATTTACATTAGTGAATCATTACAGTGTAGATTTCTCCCCTGAAGGTCCATGGAGCTGCTGCTCTGTGGCTTTCATCCCATCACATGTTCTTCATCAGGAGTTTAATACTCAGGACTGGAGACTCAAGTGCTTTTTCAATCAGCGCTTCACAAGGAGGCAGTTTATGGTCAGAATCACGACATGTTTAACACATAAACACAAACTCAGGCAGCAGAAGAAAACACTTCACCAGGCACACGGCTGCTCTCATCAGAATGCAGCTCTGTCCGTCCCCTGAACAGCCACTGGTGCAGCTGGAAACAGCTGGAAACCGCTGTAATTACAGCTTTCAGAGCAGGGCTGAGGAGCAGGGCTGAATACTGAGGGATTCAAGTCAACCAGCCACATGAAGGAGAAACAGATGCACAGATCCCTCCGCTGTGACTGGAGAGAAGAGGAAGGTTGCTGAGGTTCTGTGCTTTTCTAGAACATTTATCGTTTCCTGAAACTTATTGTCGGTCCAGAGACAAAAAAAGAACAACAAAGTACAAACAGATTCCGATAAAGCCTGAATTATTCATCCTCACGCGTGAACTGCTGCTGTAACTCTGCCTCCGCTGACGGGCTCAGGGTGACACATGGTTACGCATCTGCTCAATCCATCGACTTCTGCAGCACGGCCGTGAAACGAGGTGGATCACGGTGCTTTGGTTTCACATCCACAGTGAGAAGCTGCCGGAATGAAAAGGAAAGATGTCACCGACCTTCATGAACCCGCTTCATCCTCGATTCACTTCAGTCCTGCAGCAGGAGAATCAGAGCCAAGAATATAGGAAATATTCAGTTTTTTATTCGTTTAGCATTTCGAAAATAAAGTGGAATGGTTGAAGATAAATAATAATAATGATAATTTGATTTATAACTTTATTTGTATAGCAGTTATCTAAACAAGGTCAAAAAGTACTTCACAAAATCCATGGCCAAAAATTAATGAACTCAAATTGAAGGTATTAAATTCAACTAAACTTTAAGAGCTAAAGGGAAATTAAATCAGAGGAAGAATTCTTTCGTGCTCAGAAAATAGTTGAACAGTTATCAACAAGTCCAAATGCTGAGAGCAAATCAAAATATCGAGATTAAAGTAAAAATGTTGGGAAAAGTTAAAATGTTGAGAGCAAAGTCAAAGGATTTTTTTTGTATTTTGTGAATAAAGTCTGAATAATATTCAAATGTCAAAATGTCTAAAACAAAGTAAAAACTGAGAGTTTTGTATTTTGTAAGAATGAAGTAAAACTAAATCAGAGGGTTTTATTTTTGAAGAAGACGGAAGTCACAATGTGGAGAATTAAGCCCAAGTGTTGAAAGTAAAGTGGAACAAAATTAGAAGAAGATGTTGAGAATTGTTCCGAATAAAATCAAGCAGGTTTTTTTGGTGTTTTGTGAAATAAAACAGGATTTTAAGTTTTGTGAGCTTCCAATTCTTCCATCTGTCTGAGCTCCTGTGGTTTCTCACTGGTCATTAAACCGTTTATCCACTAAAAAGAGAAATTCTTTGTGACTAAAACTGATTCTGAAGAACAATTTCTAGTAGAAGCCGTCACTTTAACGCTTTAAGACTGTGTGTGTCACAGCGTTCGGGATATTTTGGCTTCATTTCTTCAAGTCTGTGTCACGGCCCCACTGCAGGAGCTTTATTCCACTTTCAGTTTGGTCTTAGTATAATTTTTTCTATCATGTTCTGCACATTGTTCTTAATGGAGCGAAGGAATCTTTTATCTTTAACTTTACAGATGAGGCTGAATCTTTCATCACATCCAAATTCTAGTTGATCCCTGAAATCCGGGCGTTTTCCTCGACGACACGTCAGACATCAGCTCCACATCAGGTCTGTGATTACAGCCCAGTAACAGAGATTTAACTGAATCGCACAGGGATCACCGATCCGACGCCGTTCGAATCCTCTCGTGACCTCGGGGTGTTTTAAAAAGGCAGAAGAGACCAAGTGGCACTTTGCAGAGAATCACTGCAAACAGCGTCGGCTCCTGGATGATTCACCGCTCGTCACATTCCCCTCCCGTGTGGTGTGCGGGCTGTTAACAGCAGAGGTGTCAGCGGTGAAGGATGTGTATCCGCCCACGCCGCGGTTTGAAAGAGCAAATATAAAAGATGTAAATGTATGTAAATTGTTCTGGTAGTCGAGGGGGGGGGGAGTCTCCTTCATGTGTCAGCTTCATTTACGGTAAACAAAGAAGCTAAAGAGCTCAGAGCTTTTTTCATTTCTCCTCCTTCCACACACGCTCATGTTCTTTGGTTTTTGTTTAGAGACGGATCAGAGTTCTGACACGGAAACAGATTCACAAACTGAACTGGGAATTCGTCTGTGAAGTGGAAACAAAAAAACTCTGACGCGGAAAAACAGGATCTTTAAGTACAAAAAAAAGATCATTTATTGTCTTACAGCATTTCGTTGATAGTCAAACAACCAGGGTATGAATCAAATCTGTATATTTTCTATATGGCAGCTCACTCAAACACACGTCACTGCACCAACACAACGGTTACACACTTCAACTCTAAACCAGTGCATCGTCAGAGAGAAACGACGACACAGTCAAATTCTCACTCCCGTAAGAACAAGGCTGATGTTGATCCAGGTTTTTCTTCCTGTCAGTAAATCCAAAATAAAACAACGTGTTAAATATCTGACGTCTCTAACTTGTCTGGAGCCTCAGTCGAAAGCACATTCAAGAAAATATTTAGAAGCTGAGCAGAAAAAAGAAAAAACTCAAATAGCAGGAATTATGGATTTGTTGGGGTCTATTTTAAACTGTGGTCGTGAGCGTCTACGTCATCGTTTCCAAACCTCTCAGTGTCTGTCCGTCCATCCAGACTCAAACGTGTTCAAACTAAAAGCAGCGTTTCCAAACTTCTCTGTTTTAGCGGCTCTTAAAGTGCGGAGCAGTGTGGACGCCAGGAAGATCTGTAGCAGAGTTAATTCATCTTCAAACCAAAACGTAGTCGTGTGGATGCAGCCACATTGTCCGTAGTTTTATATTTATCTGTGTTCTTAGCAGCTGAGCTCAGTCTGAAAGTGGAGTTCCTCTCCGCAGCTCCGCCTGCTGCAGGACGGACGACGCTTCAGAGAATCAAGTCTCCGGATGTGGCAAAGTCAAACAACTGTTTGTGAGATGAACAAAAAAAACAACAAATGAATAATGCACTTTAAAGTTTTTAGCAACTTTTCTCATTAAAATCCCATCAGTGCTTCGGGGCCTGGCAGAGAGACGATGGTGTACATTTGTTTAACAGCTGCTGTCGATCCTCTTTCTGCTTCTCAGCTTCCCTCCATCAGCAGCTCCTCTTTACACGTGAGCTGAATTCACACACGCAGGCGTTTGCTTCCTTTCCAGTGCTAATATCACGCCGTGTTTTTCATTACACGTCTGCCTGACGCCTCCTGGATTATCTCAGCGCCTCGTTCTGATCAGCTCGCTGCTTCTCCATCGAGTCTCAGTCCACCTGTCAGAGCAGAAGCAGATTAGCGTTTGAAACACGCGTCTGTGCAGTGAACGAGGTGACAGACAGGCCCAGTGTTACAGAGCCCGTGCTGCCGTCAGTGTTAAAAGCTTTGCTGTGCAGAGAGCTGGGAGAGGAGGCTTCCAGCAGGCGGCCGGCAGCAGGGAGGGGAGGGAGGAATCACAGTCGAGTGAACAGCCCGTTTTTTAAAAAAGCCTCCACACAACAGGAAACTGAAAAAGTTAAATGCTCATAGATGTATTTTTGTCCCTTGCTTTTCTTGTGCTTTCATGTTCCGACGGAGAGAATTCACCAGAGAGAGGAGAAAGAGCGGCAGCGAGAGGAAGGAGAAAAGAGGTAGAAATGGAAATGAAGTGGAAAAATCAATCCCTGCTGTATAAAAGTCTCCAAGTCTCTCAACCAGCAGCAGACGGCAGCGTGCCGCTCGTCAAACGGCACAAACGCACAATGAGTAAGACTGTGTCGACTTTGAAGATGCCATTTGTTAACACCACAATTCAGTGGTAGCAAAAATGTAGCTGGAAAAAGAGAAATGTGTAATTCAGAAGATCTCGATAAATCGTGGACGTACGACGGCTGCAGGGACAATACTTGCAAAATGGAAATTGCAAAAAAGGGTACGAGCACACGAAGAAATATTCGAAGCGTCTACAGAGTAATTGCACAAAGCAAACCAGCAAACAGCAGCTCGGACTGAAGAATTCTTTCCAATTAACGTTCAAACGTTTCCACTTCCAATTAAATAAACATCCGTTCATCGTCCTCGTAGAAAAGTGCATCAGCCAAATGAAATAAAGTTGTGTTTGAATGTTGTAAAAAGAGACAGGAGCTAAAACCATGTGTGTTTTTCGACAGAGGCTGAAAAGAGGAGCAGCAGCGATGGGACAGTCTGAGGACGGTGTTTTCAGAAAATGAGGAGAATGTTTAATTTAAATCATAAACCAGAATATGAACATTGACATGTCTCCTTTAAAACGTTCCAACGCGACACTGATGTTAGCTAAAGATTGTTGTGGACACGATGCCGACATTTACATTTTGTTTTTAAATATTTACAGTCTCTGAAACCAGGAAATCAAACTCCTCAGAAGTCCGGCAGTGTCGCCTGTTTGGATCCGTATGTACACAATATACAGGGAACTGTTTGAATTGTTCTGTTTTCTGCTGCACGTGTTTTTGCGTCTCCCAGTGAAGTCTCCCAGTGAAGTCTCCCAGTGAAGTCTCCCAGTGAAGTCTCCCAGTGGCTCCGAGTTCAGTGGGAGGTTCTGAGGCGTCTGCACCTCCAGTTCACCGGGGTCGTCTCCGGCTAAATGAAATACTCCTTTCGGTTTTCACTGCAGACGTTCTGGGAGTCCGTCTGGCTGTTGAAGGGAAAATCGGGGCTGTCCTCCCGTTTGACTCCCTTCACCTCCTGATTCCGATACGTCTCTTTCCTGCGGTAGAGGAATCTGCCCGTTATCGCCAGGACGGCCACGACCACGAAGATCACCACCGCTATCACACCTGCAAGAGGCAGAGCACAGTTACTCTCTGAGACACGTTCTTGTTATTCAGCCAAGACGAACTCAACAAACATATATAAAATAACTCAACAAACATCCATCACACACACGAATCAGCACATGTGACATTTAGACGTCTGCTCGCTCTGCAGAATCCTGAGCCCTGTGTTTTTTCCTGACTGACACACTGACTCTGCAAAGTGAATCTACCACAGAGGACTTTGGTCACAGAGCTTTGTGATGTGTGTCCGTCCCCCCCCCCGTCCCCCACCCCGTCCCCCGTCAGCTCCTTGGCCCTGAGGTCCGGACGTCTCCTCGTAATCTCATTCAACACAGCGAACAGGATTTCACACGTTTGGACTCTGTGCTGCACTTTTCGTTATAAAAAATTTTAAAAAACGGTTTAATCTAATTGGAATTCCAGAATATGGCAGAAATTTAATTTCGCACTATATTACTTTCTTTTGACAAGGAAAAGTTTCTCCATCAGCGAGAGGTTTAATTAGCTCAGCTTTGTGAGTCTGAGACACAAAGTCACAGAGATTCAATGGAGAGTTTTTAAAAGACGTCCTTCCATCTTCACCTTTACACTGAAGGAGCCATTCAATCTATAACTCTGAATCAATCTGACCTCTGCTGCTTTTCACAGGTTATCTCTCATCAATGGAACAAATCCGTCACTGTAACAGACACAAGAAGACGGTGAAACTGCTCAGTACCTCCGATCAGAGCCGAGTCGGTCCTGATGGCATTGACCAGAGGTTGACCTGAACCCACTGAACCAGACTGGTCTACAGCAGAGACAGGAGAAAAGGCAGAAGAGAAGAAAAGAAGGGGGACATAGAAGATTAAAATTGCGAAATGGAGACAAGATAAAACAGAGTAAATAAAGGGCTCGGAGAAGACGAATCAATGAGAGGAGAGAACAAACAGCAGGAGAGAGAAATGCTCAGACACAGTCACAGAATCGTCATTCAGAGAGTTCAGGGACAACAGCAGCAACAGAGACACGAAGCTGGATGAAAACAGGTCTACAGGGACGAAATGTGAAAGGAAATTCAAACCCTCAACGCTGCAAATTAATTATCTCATCCAGCACGTTGTCGGGCACGTCCTCTACAAGGTGGACATACGTAATGAGCCCACACACACAGAGAGAGAGAGAGAGAACAAGATATGACATATGGATCATGTTCTTATTCTGAATATTTCAATATGTCTGGTTTCCCTTCCTGGTTCCTGGTAGGGCTTACATCCCGCCTCCTCCACGTTAGTAGATCAGAACGATGTAAATGTTTCACAAAATCAAGAACCCAAAACTCTCCTCTCCTCTAAAACTTAATCAACGACGTCGTCCCGGTTTCCTCTTACCTGACAGGTGGTGTTTGTTCTCTGCTGCGTAGGGATTGGCCGAAGCCGGGGAGCCGCAGCTGGACCGGAGTAGAGGTCCGCTGATGGAGACGGGGCTGGTGTCCGGGTGGAGCAGAGCGGCTTTCAGAGGACTGATGGAGTTGAAGCTGAGCACTGAGAGACAGCCGGAGAAACCCAGAGACGCCAACCTGGACCCGTCTGGATCCAGCTCAGAGTCTGAGGAGGAGGAGGAGAGGCAGCATCACAACCATTTCATCTAAATTCCAGACCTTCTCTCGTGTTACATCTGCCACAGTTAAACAGTTTGAGTATCTCACCTGGAAACAACTTTATTTATGTGGTGAAAACTAAAGGAGGCAAATGACGAATAGAATATTTGTAGGAAATGTGAAGAAATCCCCTGAAGCTGTTCGTACACACGGGACAAACCCAACATGTGCCTCCAGTCTCTGGCTGTTCCTGGAGGCATAAGAATGAAGCTTGATTTATCGGCCCTGTGGCTTAAACATTTATTTAGAGGCTGCGCTCAACCGGTGGGACGATTTGTCCAAATCATGTCAAACACTGACAGGTTCATTGACTCCGCTGCACATTATCCTGCAGAGGACGACAATAGAGGCAGCACATTGATTCTGATGATCTCACACACACATGCACACACACACACACATGCACACACACATGCACACACGGCGTCCCTCATTACAGACGACAGCTTGTCAGTCCATCACTCCAGCAGACAGATGTGCAGCCTCGCTCTCTATCTGTTCATTTCATTGACTTGAATCCCTCCATCGTTCACCTCCGCTCCTCCACAGCAGAGTAAACAGCAGCTGTGAGAGCCGACCGGCCATATCCCTGTTTGTTCAGACGACCAGGGGTGGGGGGGGCGACTGTGACCCTCACCAGGACGTGTTCATGTTGATGAGCAGCAGGAAACATGACGGCAGCCTGTACTCTCAGCTCCTACCCTCCTCACTCCATCCCCCCTCTCCCTGTTCCATTAGTCCGGCTGATGGATGATCGGTTTGTCAGGAAACGACAGAAAATCCACTTTCCTGCTGCTTCTTGTTCTGAACCTGATCCGACTCTGTCGCTTCTGGTTTGACGGAGGAGACGAGCGGCCGCACGCCGACACGACGGGGTTCAAAAACACTGGGCCTCACTCACTGAGACTTTACATCCAATAACAGACTAAAGGTATCGAGATAATTAGTATTAATTACGCCATAAAATGAGTTGTGTGCAGCCATGAATAAGATATTGTCTAACAATAAGATTTGTTATGATTTAACAACCAATAACCAAGATTTTTTAATTAAGCTGACAATAACAATTATGTTCTAAAACAACTTTTATGCAAATGAATTAAAGTATATTGAAGTAATTAACATTTTTCCGCACAATCCTCGTAGACAGAAGAAAACTAATAGATACAGATTTAAATTAATTCGTGGAACCGAATCGAACTCTAACGAAAAACTGAAATGAATAAATAAATGTTTGAAAAAACGTAATTTAGAATGACACATGACAAGATGGACAATTACATTGATCGCCCCCTGGTGGCTGGCTGCAGTATAGATCAGAAACCCTCCATGTTAGTGGATGGGACATGGGTATTTCTTATCAGTGTTTTATTCCAGCGGGACCTCAATCCACCGCTCAGCAAGATGTCAGTGATATTTATGCCGTAGCTTCATTTCTGTGCAGCAGGAGGAAGCAGGAGACTCGTCTGGTGACAGCTGCTTCACTGACTCGTGTTTCACAGACAGTTGGTTTCCTGTTAAACTGATGCTGTGACTCTCTCTCTTATCAGAAAGCTGCCGCGGCCGCCTCGCAGCCCCTCGTGTTATTAACAGCTTATACCTCAGTCCGTCTCCGATGGATCCGCTCGGAGGGAACATGAATAAGTCATGACAGAGACAATTACTGTCCCTGTCCGACTGTGATACAGGTCCCTGTCCAGGACTCAGAAACAGCAGCTCCATGACGATACGCTCTTTTCTCTACTCCAGGAACATCCTCCCGGTTTAACTCTAACTGATGCTAAACATATTCATACTCGACCTGAGGCTTTTCAAAGCTGCCAAACATATTTTCTTTTTTTTCAATCTCTTGGTTATGATAGAAAGCGAAAAGGTGCAAAACACGATGTTCACAACAACTCATCAATTATGCATCAAGTCCGTCTCGTTTTGTTCTGAACCTGAAAGCAGCGACATCAGAAACACAACATCCACACTGGGGAGGGAGGAAATAAGCATTTCTCAAAAAATCTGATTTAATCTCTATTTTGTATTATTTGTTTGAGGTTTTCACTCACGATGAATTGCAGTCACTACAAAAAGGCAGATAAGGATAATGAGGATAATGTCCTGACACCGTTCAGCCTCGTCACTGACCTTGTACTCTGCCCAACACCAGAGACTTGATGGCATTGAAGTCTCCGTCAGACGTCAGGTTGAATTCCTCTCTGGCGTTCTGGTTAATCTGAAAAGAAGAGAATCATTTCCTGCCTTCAGTTCCACCAAAATTAGTTTTCCGATACCAAAGCCCGAAGTTAAAAATCTCTTAAACTTTGCTGACTCTTTGGGGACCGGAAACAAATCCAATTTCATGTAAATCTCTTAGAAACGTTTGGTGAGATATCTTTGTCCAGAGTAAACGTTCACCTCATGTCTTCACAATATTCTGCTAAAGATAAAAAGGATTCAAACGAAGAGAAGAAGCATAAGATGAGCTGCAGCTCATATTTCAGCTCGGCACAGTGAACCAGGACGAGGGCACCTTGTTATTTATCTCACCACGTTGATAAGTATATGGACATTCAGGCTGCTGGGGCCTGGTTGGGTGACGTTCACCTCATGCATCACCTGAGGCTGTTGTTAACAAGATAAGAGTTTCAGTAGATCCAGGTCTGATTAGGAGGCTTCATGTTTCATGTGGAGATGCATGAATGTGTAGTTTGTCCAGCTGCTGCTGCAGGAGGAGCTGAGAGTAAAGTGCTGACAGAGCTTTAATATCACAATACTGTACCACAGTCAATAGATGGAAGTGCCTGTGTGTGCATCTCTATGTGTGTCCTTGACTTTACCCTTGAGAAAAGTGACTTATCTATAAAACATGGGTGTGTGTGTGTGTGTGTGTGTGTGTGTGTGTGTGTGTGTGTGTGTGTGTGTGTGTGTGTGTGTGTGTGTTTTGTTACCTGCACGGACACAGAGTCGCTCAGCCTCCTGACAGTAACTGTGTGTAATTGTCCGTTGGCCAAACTCTTCACTCTGCTCCTCAAAATGTCTGCTTCTCTGCTGCTGTCCAGCTTGTACCTCACCTCCAGCTCATCTGCACACGCACACGCACACGCACACACGCACACACACACACACACACACACACACACACACACACACACACACACACACACACACACACACACACACACACACACACACAGTACGTGTCAGACCTCAGAAATATGAAAACATTACATTCAGAGCTGCATTTGCAAGCAACCGATGCAGGTCAGCTGTCTAGAAAGTTCTCCGCCTTCCATCCCAACACCAGCTGGTATCTTTCCAGCCCCGTGCGACCCTCACAGTGTCAGAGTGGACTGATATGAAATATGAAAACTGGTGATTACAACTCTATTTTTCTACAGTGGTACAAAGAGTGCGAGCGACCTGCCGACTCCTGCTGCTGCTCCGGCAACACGTCTGTTCCTGAACGAGGTGATGGGTAAAAATTTGGTTTTGGAGGCTGAACAGGTAAAAGTGCAGTTGAAGGTAAAAAAAACAAGATAAATTGGACACTTCAGCTTAACACCATTTACCTGACAACTCCAGCGTCAACAGGAAACCTTAATGCACTGCTGTCCATCAGCTGTGAGTCATTAAGAGCAGAGAAATCCATTTACAGCTAATCTAGCAGCAAAGTGCCTGTTTTATTAGACTCCTGGAAGCAGAAAATGTGATTTTTAAATTCAAAGTGCCTCCTTCTCTTAAAAGCCAAACTCACTCACAACATCACCATCCGAGTCCAAAGTTTATAAAACACATCAGTGAGTTTTCTGCTGTTTTATTCTGCAGCACACTGACCCGTCGGCCATTAAAAGCTGCAGAGAACCTTCCCTCCCTCAGCATCACCCATCAGCTCCCACTGATAAAACCACTGAACACTTTCTGTCCTTTCCCAGCCAGTCCACCCAGCTGGACAGATTAAAAGCCAGTAGAGGCTGACGGGTTGAATCCAGAGAAGAAGAAAGATCGGACAGATCCTGATGGATCTGGGAAAGCTGCGGAGCGAAGGATGAGGAGGAGGAAGGAAAAGGGGGAGGAAGATGTGAGGAGAGGAAAGTAATTGGAAAACGTTGGGGGAGGAAAAAGAGGTGTGGCGAAAAAGTAAAGACGGAGAGACTCGTAATTTGAGGTTTGAAACCTGAAGATGAAAAGGAGGGAGCGACCGAACACAAGGACGAAAGGATGAGAGGAAAATTGTGAAGCAGGAGGAGAAAAGGAGGAGGAGGAGGGATGAGCAGGAAAAAGGCAAGAATCAATCCACTCCCCCCTCAGGTCTGAACATCAACCACACAAACAAGTCCTTCAAACTAAGAGCCTCCTCCTCACCGTGCTTGTTAATGAGCAGGGCCAGGTACTCTCTGTAGTACGAGGACACGTAGAGCAGCAGAGCCGGACTCTGATTGGTCCTGAAGCTCAGCGAGACGTTCTCTCCTCTCAGCGTCATGTCGGAGTAGATGGAGGACGGCAGGGCGCTGCTGTTCCTCAGCAGCTCGTACGGCTCCTTGAAGGTGTAGCTGACGGACGTGGTGGACTCGAAGGTGGCCGACACCTCTGCAGGAAGGATGTGGAGGATTATTGCAGATCAACAGATGTGAAAGTCACAACATCTGTATTCGTTTAAGGGACAAAGATCTCGAGGGGCCTCATCACAACTTGTCACTTTTGTCCATCTAGTGTAAAGGAAGACGACCATTTAAGAAGCATCTTTAAACTTGTCAACAGATTGATTCATTAGGAAGAAAACAAAAAAGGTATAATCACAGAAATTAGACCTGAGAGCTGCTGCGTTCTGTCTCTAACTGTCCAACAGGAAACTGACTTTATAAAACATTGAGCCTGGTGAGAGAAAGTCTCTGTGACTCACTGTGAAACCAGCATGACATTTAGGATAAGTAGATAAAGTAGTGACAGAGACTGAACCCACTCAAGTTATTCAGTTCACCATCGATGTAACGATGTATAATTACAGAGCTACGTCGAAACAAATAACTAAAATAGAATCTAACACGTTAAACAGACAAGGTTTGTGTGAGCGATAAATGCAATTGAATTTCTGAAATAATATAAATCGTTGAAGCTGCCGTTTCTCACGTTTCCCCTCCAGGAGATCTTTAGTGTTTGTGTACCTGAGTGGCAGAAGACTCCGGTGAACGCCGACAGGCCACAGTCGCAGTGGAAGCCGGTGGCTCTCTCCACGCAGCGGCCCTGGTTCTGGCAGAGCGAGCCGTAGCTGCTGCAGTGGCCCGGGCAGCCGGGTCGAACCCCGGGTGTGATCCTCGCCCTCTCCTCCAGGTCCAGGGTGACGCCGTTCAGCTGCAGGGAGCGGATACAGCCCCGGAAGCCCTTCTGCCTGGACGCTGTTCCTCCTGACCACATCGGAGACACGACACAACTATGAACACAAGCTGCAAGTCTAAGTCAGCAACATCATTTTTATACATTTAGATTTAAAATGTGTTTTAAAAAGGGTTCACGTTCAGCTCATGAACAAACAGTTACTCTGGGCCTCATGGACGTCTGAACCAGATTTAGTTCCAGGTCATTGAGAAGCTGTTGAGATATTTCGGTAGAAGTTGGGGCAACAGGAAAAGTCCCCAGACATTCATCCTCACGGGACCATGAACATTTCTTACCAAACTCCACAGCGATTCATAAGAGGACATTTCACACTAAACTAAGACGGTGGCACTGGAGGTAAAGTCAGGGGGATCTCCACAGTGATCCAGAGACATCCTCTGGGAACCACGACACACTCCTTCTCTCTTTGTGTCTCTCTGGTTTCCTCCTCCTCTTGTCATGTGCAGCAGATCCACGTCCCCTCTGCTTCTCCACCAGCTTTAAACTGTCAACTCTCCTCTCTCGAAATCAAACGAGGAAAAAACAGCCTGACAAGCTTTTTCACGGGGGAAGGTGAAAAACGGTTTCGGGGGCACAACTTTCATCAGCTGTCGTTCTGCTTGTCTAACAGGATGCGCTGCACGCTTCGATGTGTCGGCTCACGCTGCGCTCGGCGTGGTATAATGGTCACCGTTTGTTCGCTGGGATTCAACATGACACCCTCTTATTTCCGCAGTGATCACAGACTGAAGCTCATTGTGCTCAGAGCAGCGTTTGGCTGACAGCTGCCTATTGTACAGCAGCAGCTTTTCACACCAATAAATCACTGAGCTCCGTTCAGGCCTCTTCTCTCCGGTCGGATTTGACTCATTAACTATTGAAACAACTAAGCAACAGTGGAGATATAACTCGTCTTCAACATTTCCTCTGACAATAAAGAGTCATCTTCATCCTATAAGTCTCCTGATCATCATCGTTCAGCATTAAGATAGAATCTCACCTGCGCTCTGATAAAATGACCTTTTCTCGTTAGAGCACAGCTTGCACTTTTTATGGAAATGCCTTTTATGTAAATCAGCATCGTAATCACAGCGAGTCAAACCCAGTAGTTACACCCTCACTCTGCATAGTGTAAATAAACCTCATGAATAACAAATACGGCATCGAAAAGCATCCAAACGCTCTCATTACCTCTCGTGCACCAGCAGATTTATTCAGAAACGAGAATTGTCGAAGAGATTCCCTGAAAGTGAAGCAGAGAAGAGGCCAAAAACATGTTTCATGAGGCCGACGTGACCTTTGACAACCAAAATCTAACCAGATAATCCGGGAGTCTGAATAAACCTTCGTGCCAAATTTGAAAGGATTCATCCCGAGGTGTTTGTGTGGTCACAGCGACCTTGACCTTTGACCTCAGTCCACAGTCCACAAAAAGTAAAACACATCTCAAGTCTAAAAGTGTCCTTCAAAAACACTATACTACATAAACACTACAAATATTACTATCATTATTGTTTAGGTATTAATATTATTATTATTAGTATATAGACTTTATGGCCTAATGCACCAAGTTTAAATAAATATCATCTTAAAGAAAAACTAAAAACATCACAGCCTATTAAAGAACATATTTAATATTCAGCTTCAGTTGCTGAACTGTTTTGTTTCTTTGTGAATAAATAAAACATTTTTTAAATATGAAGAATTATGACGGTGAAATCAAATTATTATGTTTTAAAATATGTAACTGAACTGTGTTTTTGTGGCACAGCAAACATTAGATTAGAGGCTCAAGCTGCAGAATTGACTGATCAGGATTCTTTATATCACAGAAACCATCCGACATCATCACTGCTGCACATCCGGGGACACGTGAAGCAAACAAGAGACAATCTTGGAAATCCTTGTACAAGCAAGTGCTTTAGTCCCAGAGACAGAAGAATAAAGTGTCTGAGCCGACGGTGACGCGGCACAAACACACAAAGGATTAAACATCCAAACAGGGCAAAACAAAAGATGATAAACCTTCACAAAAGAAGTCGTTTCTGCTTCATCGCACGGAAAAACTGCTGCGTGTGGAGTTTTCTCAGCATCTCCACTACAAACAACAACAAGAATCAGAGAATGAACAACGCTGTGGATTATAAATCTGTAAGGCAAGGCTAATTAATCTAAACAATGGGGTTCAGTTCCTTGTAAAGCAAGGCAGGATTATCACTCACACACAAAGACGCTGTAGATTTACGGAGTCTGACTTTAACACGGACCAACACAGCATCCTATGATTCTAACGGAGCAGAAGTCCTTACAAATCAAGACTAATAAACACAATGCATGTGTTGAGGGAGGGTTTATGAATTTAAACAAGCCGAGAGCCGTTAATCCAAATAAATCAATATTTAGTTTCACATACAGCAGATCTACAGGAAGCGTTGTGTGCTCATGAATTAATGATACGTGAATAATCCTGCAACAACAACACGAAACGGCCCAAACAACGAAATGAAAACATTTGCTTAAGCACTGTTTTACAAGTGAAAATACGAAGCCTGTGAAAAACGGTGCAATTACTTTTTCTGTGGTTCTGGAACGACAGCGGCCGTGAGTCTCGTCTTGGTTTTAAAACCACAGATTTATAATAATAATAAGAAACTTTATTCATGTAGCACCTTTAAAAACACGGTTACAAGGTGCTTTACAAGGTAAAAATGAAAAACTCAGAGCAAACAATAGGAAAGTGTTAAAAAAAATGAGAGGATGCAGGTAAAAGAGAAATTGAATTAGAAACTGGGGGAAAAGGAGTTTGAAAGATTATTTTTCTCCCAGTTAGGGATGAATGAAAGTGATCATCAGCATCTTTGGAGACTTCCAGACTGGCTGAGCCCCAATTCAAACCACTTAATAGAACAAACAAATCCAAAAACATTCTGGAATAAACTTAATTTTATGTAACTAGCTCTCTTATTGTTGCTTCCTACTTTTAGTGATTACTTCCTGCAACTACAGGTTCCTGTTTTTTCCCCAGCGCAGGTTCGTTTAAATATTCATTGGAGCCCTTATTTGCAATTAAATTACAAATTGGTTTATTCAAGCAAAACCAGGGTCGTCGGCGCTTCTTAATTATCCCCGTGTTCGTGGCAGGTTCAGCTGACGCCCGGTGGATTCATCCAGGGCTCAGCGTCTCACTCGCAGACACAGAGAAGTGAGGGATGCATCCTGGGGATCGAACCTGTGAAGCTCACAGAACCAGTCCATACCAGCACATTTCCATTCTAATACACAGTATAAATCCATTAGTACACTGTGCTTATTATTCAGAGGTAAATATAAGGCTGATGGTCACGACCTGCTGGCTACTTACAGCGGATTATGGGATAAACACATTCATCCAATCAATATTCACCTCGGCTTCCCTGCCCGCCGCCTTCGTCCAATCTCATCACTGTTGTGTTGTTTTCCCTGCGCACTGTGTTTACTGATATGAAGTGACACACAAACTATTTACAGGACCATAAAACCTGATCATAACTGATGGAGTTTCATTATTTGTTCCTCGCTGCAGATTCACACACAGACTCTGAGGTTAGAGACGGAGAATCACGTGTAGACGAAGGAGCAGCTCTGATGACGTCACTGCTGATATGTGTGACTGCTAATGAATCACTTACAGGTTCATCTACAGATCATCTGAAGACACTATATATATATAAAACCACTGCTCCCTGCTGCATGTTTATTCATCCAATGCAATCACAAATCATCCACTCAGCACTTTCGTATCCAGCCGCGTCGAGCCTTCAGCAGCTTGAGAATATTTCTCTTCTTCCGAGCGGGATTGTAAGAAGAGGTCAGACCTCCCAGCGTCGAGGGACTTGGATCAGACGACCGGGAGTTTATGCTGAAGGCTCGACGAGCAGACTCAGCGGCTTTTATATCCAATACCGCTGAGGAGACGAGAGGATTCAGCCAAAAGGAGATTTAGAGGAAAATAAAGAATATTTTGAGCCCTTTTCTTCTGAGGATTTAATCAGAAACAGAATCACTGAGGATCACGTCACGTAGCAGCTGCTCCTCGTCTCTCTACTGTAGTTTATCTGTGTCAAGTTCATCACTGTTATAAGGGAAGTGTTTCTATATTCTAATAATAACCCGATTAAAACATACTGAACTCTTGTATGTATAATCTTTTTGTCTTATCTTTTATTATGTGTTTCTGCATCTACAGCCACGCGGATCACATGTGAAGTCATTCTCAACAGCTAATAACAAATTCATCAGATCACGAGTATTTCCAGGCTTTTCTCTGGTTTCTGTCTGGGAGGTCAAACAGAAACATGAATAACTCTGTGGCTCGGAGGGAGACACAGATTTCTAAATGAGCTCCTACGCAGATGAACCGCTCGACGGCCGAGGAAGAACCGACAGCTCTGAACAGATCAGTGTAGATACTGTGATACTGTGAACTGAAGTGGGAGGAGAAACTAGATGTTACGAAATGAGAGGGGAAAGTTCTGGAACCAAGCTGCTGTATCTGTATCTGCTGAAGAAGTGTGTGTGTGTGTGTGCTGTGCTGCTAACGAGGCCTCCTGTGTCTCCTCCTCACCGATGAACAGCTGGCTGTTGAGCTGCAGGTGGAAGTGTCCGTCAGCCGGAGCCTCCTGCGTGGCGGCGGGGAGCTCGTCCAGCCGCAGCGTCGCCTCCTTGACGTTCCGCTCGGCCCGGACCCGGTGCCACCTGCTGTCGTTCAGCGACACGTTGGACTGCACGTGGACGTCCAGCGGCCCGTTACCGACATCGAAGGAGAAAACCACCTGGGTGGAGGCTGACGAGACAAGATGGAGGAGTCAGAGAGGGATGAACAACGAGGACAAGATGGAGTTTTAACTGAAACAAGAAGAAATGTTTGGTTCTGTGAAGTCATGCAGAGACTCAGACTGGAGTGTAAGCAGATATGAGACATATTAGACCATCAACATCTCAGTAACTCGCAGTTGTACGTCCTATCCCCCCCCCCATCAAAAGCACAGAAAGATCTAAAATCTGAAAATCTGCTGTATTTGTTGATTATGGCCGGATACAGTTGAAGATAGCAAACTGAGGGTGGACAGGATGGAACTAAAATCTTACATAGTCGTAATACTAAGTTTCAACAATGAATATTTGAAGAAAATCAATTAAGGAAGTGTTTATGGAAGCAGCTGGGAGCGCTTTAGGTTAATAATACAAACCAAGATAGGGTACGGTGAGCAATTAGGCCCAGTGATCAACATAACTGCTCACGATGGTGCACTCCACACAGTATGGATCATCATATCGCCGAGGCCTGGTGGGACGTGGAGGAGCTGAACAGTCGTACCAACACTTTCAGAATCTCTCTCTCCTTTCAAAGCGGTTCTGCTGCGCTCATACACTCCCTCTCATGTTCTTTTCAAACGGAGAGAGGATCTCGGAGAGTTTGAGTGTCTCTGAAACAAATCCTCTCTCTTCCTGTTTCTGGAAGCAGACGATGCGTTTCTCCGGGAGCAGAGAGCGAGATGAAACCAACCTCAAGGCTTCCGACACTAACTTCATTGGGAAATTGTTCTCGGGACCGGCTGCGGCGTTACAAGAGCGATCTGAGGCGGCTGCCAGCAGAGCAGCAGTATTCAAAGCTGGAACAACCGCGCTGACAGTGATTTCCCCGAGGACGGAGGCTGTTGCTGCTGCAGTGTCCCCGAGTTAGATTCTGTGTGTGTCTGTCCCTTCAAATCCCATCTATAAGCAAATGCACAGTGAAGCACAAAAATAGCAAATGGAATTTGATGAAACAGACTCATTGAGCTTCAGAAAAACAACAGATTTCACCAGCAGATTCACGACTTTCTACACACGTCTGATTCTAAATGCGCAGCTCATTGTTCACTGCATCAAAGTCCGAACCATGAACACAGTCGAGGAGCAGCCTGGGGGATATTTATTCCATCTTTTAAATGACACCACAGCACAGAGGGATGTGAATGTAAAACTAAACGCAAACACCTACGCAGACACAATGCTGCGGTGCCAATAAAGTAGAATAATACCCTCTGGGTTACTGATGTCTTATTGTAAATGACACACACAGCAGGGAGAGGGGGGGGGCTAAGAGTTTATGGCTCATAATGTTGATAGAAGTTTCCTTCTCTTCGTTCTGGCATGTTAAAGTCAGACATGGTGTCAGTGAGGAGCTGGTGGAACTGGACATAATAAAAAACTTGCTGAGAGAAGCATCATCATCGTTGTATTAATCATCATGACAGAGAGAAGCTGTTTAGTTTCCATAATGAATGAAAGAGCTGAAATGGCCGTGGATATGAAAACAACCCCCTTGTATGTTTTTTGACTGAGATATTACACTTGGGTGTAATGTCTCGGTGTCAGGTGCAGATCTGTGCAGTTAAACCTTATGTGACACTTAAAGCAGAGACAGGAAGGTCAAGTCAAGTTAGTTCAAACCAAACCAAAATAAACCATCTTCTCCCTGCAGGGCAGATTGAAACAGATTAAGTCTGAAACCTCCGGGTTTTACACAGATCCAGATTAAGACTTTCACTTCCAGGTTTCACTGACTCATCGCTCTAATCCAGATCAAATCTCCGCCCTCCAGCGTCTACTTACACCTCAGCTCGATGCGGATGAAGTCTTTGATGCCCAGGTTTTCCAGGAACACCCCCGAGGAGGCCGTGGTTTTGAACAGGAAGGAGATGTCGGCGCTCAGCTCGCCGTGGAAGGTGGGGAAGTGGAGGTACGACGTCTCCTTGTCGAAAAACGCCGCGTTCCAGAAGTTCTCTGAAAGACACAGTGGAGACCTTAGAATGTGAATCACGTAGGAAACAAATGAGCCGACGTGTTGAGCTAACGAGCGCACACGAGGGTTTGATTTCTGTTACAGGCTCTTGTTTGATTAATCATGACAAACATTTATCTATCCATCTACTTGGGTGGAAACAAATGGCTGTAATTACAATTAAATGAAATAAGGAAAAGCAGCATGCAAATTAGATTTTACTCTGTAACGCATTTAATGAGAGGCAAGTATTACAGTGGGAAATTTTAAAAAGGAAAAGTGCATTAGAAACCGTTCTGCTGACGATAATAAGCCTGGAGATGTGGAGATGTGGAGATACGCTCCCCAGAAGCATCACGTAATTGGCAGGTGGAATAAGAAATTCAAAACATAATCCTTCATTTCCACATCAACAGACCTGAGAGAATTTATTTATCAGAAATAACTAAGTTATTATTCACTTGCTGCTGAGTGTGAATCGACTTTTTGTCAGTTTGAGCCTTTGTTGACAAAACAGGGGAAGAAAAGCCGGTGACAGTATTTTCCATAACGTAAAGGTTCCTCTTTATTAAGTGTAACCATGGCAACCAGAGCTGGACTTACTGTCTCCATGACAACGGAGCGGTCCCACCCTGTAGGCCGCCTCGGACCCCGGCCTCTGGATGTCACCCAGCACCAGAGACCTGACGGGGAGGCTCTCCTTATGGGTGATCAGGCCCGAGTCTTCAGCCCTGAGGAGGAGGAAGAGGAGGAGGAGGAAGGAAGGAGAACAACAAGGGATGTTATAAGGAGGAAAAGAATAAAAGCAAACAAAGACAGAGAAAGTAAAAGACAGAAAAAAGTAAAGAAAGTGGGAGCAACAGGGAAAGGAGATGGCAGAGAGGAAAAGAAATATAGTCGAAGGAGGTGATGAAGAGGTTGAAGATGAAAGAATAGAGAAACAACAATAGGTTTAGATTAAGGAGGAGGAGGAGGAGAATTAGGAAGTAGTGAAGAAATATAATGAGGAAGAATAGAGGAGAAAGGTGGTGGGAAAGGGAGATGAAATGATGATTAAGAAAAAGAAGGGTAAGAAGTAAAAAGTGGGAAGAGAGAAATAAGGAAAAGGAGGCGAAAGAACAGAAGGTAGAGAGATCATGAACGACAATAGAGGAGGGATAAGAAAGAGAGGAGGAGAATGAAAGAGAAGTGAAGAGAAGACAAGATGAAGGAGGGAACAATGTGAGAAAGGAGAAGCAGAAGGAGAAGGAGAAGGGAGAGGTAAGAAGACAGAAGAGGATGCATAGGCAGAGGAGGAAGAAGCCGAAGGTGAGGAAGAGGAGGAGGGGGAGGAGAAGGAATACGAGGACATGTGGGAGTGAAGGATGGAGAGGTAAGAAAAAGTACAGAGGAGCAAGAGTAAAGAAGGAGACATTAAACAAGGAAATATAGTAAAAGATGAAATGAAAGAGGAGAACGTATAAAAGAAGTGACAGAGGCAGGAGGAGAAGGGGATAACTCAGTTTTAGTATAAACAACTTTTTATGGGTTTGACAACCGACATAAATTCTTATAATTAGGTGAATCTGTCACTGTTACATTCCTCCACAGGTGAATGTGTAAAGAATGTTCCTCCTCATTTTATTAGTTGATGCATCTTAATATAAAAAGACGGAGGAGCTGCACCTCTCTCTCTCTCTCTCTCTGCCACTCACTGTCTCCTTCATATTTATGTGCGTGAGGAGATTTATTTGACATATTTAATCTACGGCTCCACAGACAGAACAGCCCTGAGTCAGGAGCTGCTTTACGGTTTGGATAGTTGAGACTTTCAGACCAATCATAGGGAGTTGAGACAGCGACAAACAATAGAAATAGGAAATGAAAAGCTCCCGGGATTGTTTGCAGTCGATATAGTGTTTGAACAAGGAGGAGGATTGTTTTTCTTGTAGTGTATAATATTACAGAGGCGTTATTTTCTCAATTCAAACAGAAAAACTACTTTTCTATGCATTTTATTCAACAATGTTCGACTCTCAGGTGAGAAAAACGTCATTAAACACATTTGCTTGTTTTCACCATTCAGCAGCGATCGTCTTCTGTTTATTTCTCCTCTGTTGCTGCTGCAGCTCATTATTGTATTCATCTGTTGCTCTTTTGCATTTTAATACAAAGCACACACCGAGTTTAACCGTAATAGCCTCTGCATTACAGTTTCATTTGTTCTCTGTGAATTCGCTGCAGCTAAATACAAACAAACAAAAAGTAGGAAACCGAGGAGGAAAGAGGACGCACCTCTGCTGACGCTGCATCGTTCTTCAAATCAAACAAACCCTCCACCCACTGGTTAACAACACAACCACCGACTACAGCCACGTAAATTATTAAGCACGGTGACTGTGCTGGGAGGGAAATCAGTTTTTAATCTCTAATCCGGTCTTTATTAAAGGGCCGTACCACTCCAGGCGGTCGGCGTCACAGTTGCAGTAGTGTTGGGGGTCCACGCAGTCGCCCTGCAGGCCGCAGGCGCACTGCTGGCTGCCTGGCTGAGCTCCCCCCCAGTACGCCTGGTGCCGACCGGAGCCGGGACCGCCGAGCCACCAGCTGAACGGAGAGCCCTCTGAAACACACACACAAGCAAAGATTCACTTCTCTGTACAAGTTTGACCTCTGATCATGTTTATGGCGGCTGCCGACTAGAGGGGAATCCAGGGCAATGTGGGGCCTTATTATGTTTTTCAGGGCAAAACCAGCGGAAGATGCCGTCGTCCGCCTCCATGTTTGATTTTAATCCAAAGTCATGTTTGATAACGGAAGTTCTGTGAGCTCCCCTTTCGGGAAACGCCTTTCAGAAACTGTTTACATCTGTCATTATAACTCCTGTTGTTTTTAAAACCATCTAGAATGCAGCAGATATGACTGAAGCTTATTCTAACACTCAGTTTGTCTCCAAGGAGCTCCTCCATATATATATTGTCATGTAGAGTGTTCTGTCACGAGGCGTCTGATTATTATAGTTGAGCCTAAAAACCAGAAACATGAGAGGGTCAAAAAGTCTGTTAAATCAAAGTGACCTAAACCACATTTCTGGATTATTAAATCTCTTATTCCTGCAGGAGAAATATCTTTTAACTCAAAGATTTTCGCCTGATAATAGAAGACGGGGTAACTGCTGCATCTTTGTTACTTTGAGGTTGTGGGAACACAACTGCTCGCTTAACTGGAAACAAATATATGAGGTTGTTAAAAAAAGAAAAGTGGAGCAACAAAAAGTTATGATGGATGCAGATCATCTTTTAATGGTCCACTCTTTCGTGAGACCACAGAACCACAGCCGCTTGCATCGGCTCATAATCGACTTGGATGCTCACAGTACATAAAGTTGTAAAAGTTGTGTCTCTGTGGTAAAACTTTATGCTGTGGCCCCGAGGGGAACTGGGGCGGCAAGACAATATCTGAGTGCTGCAGAAAGTCCCCTCACCCTCCCAGGATGAATCCAGGCTCCCACCCCGAACGCTGAATATATTATTTTGGTTGGAGGGGGTGATGATATGTGTGTGTGTGTGTGTGTGTGTGTGTGTGTGTGTGTGTGTGTGTGTGTGTGTGTGTGGAGGAAAGGTGATTGGAAAGGTCTCTGTTGACTCAGCGCTTCTTTATTTTCTCACGGCGCAGCAGAGAGTTTATAATGGAAATTCTGTTTCTCTACCCGTTCTACCTTTCCTGACACTTTCCCCACTTTCATCCATCATTCTGTGACCCCCCCACATGTGTCTCTCATATACACGAGTTAGAAACTTGTGCGTACGCTACATTCACTGATAACCAGAAAGATTCAATGTGACTTGCGGATCAAAATGATTTCCACTCTTTTTCCTCAACACCTGTGATTCGATAAACGCTCGATACAAGCACAAAGAAGAAAACACTGATTTAACTCAACAATCGTTCCAGAAAGAGAAGATTAAACAAAACCTGAACAATTGATTCAGCAAAATCATTCGTGAGAGTTAGAGGCGCCGAGCGCAGCGATTTGATTCTTTGTGACTGAGAAGAACCAAACTTTCATTAACTCTTATACTTCATCCAACAAGTCAATTAAGAACAAGCTCGTGTTTTATAGTATTTTCTTGTTTAAGGACACTCGAGGGGCTTTAAGGAACAGGGGGAGAAATGAAATGCTGCAGGGCTGTTTCTCTGAGATAAGATTATAAAGAGATTAAAAGATTAATAGGGTTTAGATTAGATTAGATTAAAAAGTGAGATCTGCTTTTGAAATGTGGAGTATAATTACAAACACGGACTCAAAAAATGAAAAAAAAACCTTGACTCCATCAGAGGAGGATTTAAATTCATCAGCTTTTCAGGGTGTTTTTTTATTCCGTGCTTGTTTTTAACCGACACTGACAAAATGAATCAATAAAGAATAAAACAACTCATTCGCTGGTGTTTATCTCGTCTGGCAGAGAACGAGCTCGAGCTCAGAAGTGAAGCCAAACATCGACCAACACATTTCACGTTGAAAAAAAGAGCTTAAAAGTTGCAGGTTAGAATCCCTAGCTGGGAAGATGAGGCCCGGGAAAGTGACAAACACGTCCCTCACCTGGGGTGTTCAGGAGGCGGGACTTCCTGCAGCGGTAGGCCAGCTCCTGTTCGCAGTGCTGTGATTGGCTGATGACGGCCGACAGCTGCTCCTCGCGTGACGAGTAGTCGAAGTGAACTAAATGCTGGTTCACGTCTGGAGAGGGTCGGACTCTGGTCAGCTCTGTGTTGTTGTGTTGGATCACCATCCACGTGTCGTCCTCTGGGGAATAAATAGACACGACTGATATGAATTATTAGTACATTTTATGAATATTGATCCTGTGTGTACGATGTAAATGACACCGTTTCCAGTTGAATCTGAACGTCGGGGCTCACAGACACTCGGGTGACGCCATAGGAGCAGAACGGAGAAAACAAATCACCACACACAGGATGAAAGGAGAAGATCAGCAGAAAGAGAACGAGGACGTGTGTCATCATAATTCACATTTATATGATTATTCAAGTGACATGAAGAATTGAGACAGAGAAGGACGTGGGAAGACGGAGCCACTGAGGTGGAGGAGAACAGAAAAGAAGAAAAAAAACGGTGGGTGGAAGATAAGGTGGATCAGAGCGTCATCATTTACAATTATGTAAATGTTCATCGTACGGAACGTTGAGTGATGATGGGGGGATGAAGGAGAGAGAGAGAGAGAGAGAGAGAGAGAGAGAGAGAGAGAGAGAGAGAGAGAGAGAGAGTCACCTGTCATGTTGCAGTACACCAGCTGTGGTCTGATTGGTCCGCTGCCGGCCGCCGATGTAGAAGTGTCCCGACGTGTTGCCGTTGTGTTTGTACGCCTCGCACGACTGCTCGTACACGGCTGTGAGGAAAAGAACGAGACGCGTCACGTCGACATCGACACATCGAGGGGATGATCGCACTGTGGAGGATTATGGGAGTTTGTGTATGTGTCACAACTGAATCACAACCAGAGAGGAAATCATCAGGTTTTACTTTGACAGCAGCGTCACACAAAGATCAGTCCAGCTGAGGGGGGACAGCAAAGGCTGATGGGAATACAAATACTCAGTAAACCTTGATCTGCCCCTCCTCTTCCTCGCTCTCTAACATGAACCGTTAATAAAAAATGGATGACATCGCAGCTTTCCCCAAATGTGAGCGTCTTGATTGCCCCCTGGTGGCTGATGGATGAGTCATAAACCTGCCTCCTCCATGATAAAGTGAATTCATAGCTGCTGTGTCAGCCAGTTCGCTGTAAATGTTTTCGTTCGCCCATGTTCTGAAGAGTCTAAGTAAACGATTCATTATTTGATGATATAAAAACAGGCTGAGACGTCATGATTGACAGCTGAGACTGACTCCTGATTGGTCGAGGAAAACTCTGGTAGTGGGAGGAAGTGAAGACGCGTCCTCGATTTTTATTTACAGTCTATGCTCTTGACAAATCTTCCTCTTCCTCCTCCTCCTCCTCCTCCTTCTCCTCCAGTCACACACACACACACACCGGTGCTTCCTCTGCAGTCACATAAGTCAAATCCATATCTAAAGGTTCCCACTCTCCACCTGTTTATCTCCTCCTCTCCTCAGCCAAAGGCCTTTCCTTCACCACATGGCCTCAGAGTGGTTAGAGCAATAAAAATGAGACCAGAGCAGAGGTGTTTATGTTCCGTGGTCATGTGGCGCCGTCGGTCTGACTCACAGCTGTGGCAGGTCGCTCCGCTGTAGCCGCTGTCCGAGCAGTTGCAGTGGAAGATGGTCCAGGACTGACTGCAGCGGCCGCCATGTTCACAACGACTGGGAGAACACCTGAGAGAGAGAGAGAGGGGGAGAGAGAGAGATAGAGAGAGAGGGGGGGAGAGAGAGAGAGAGAGAGAGAGAGAGGGAGAGAGAGAGAGAGGAGAGAGAGAGAGAGAGGGAGAGAGAGAGAGGAGAGAGAGAGAGAGAGAGAAGAGAGAGAGAGAGAGAGAGAGAGAGAGAGAGAGAGAGAGAGAGAAAGTTGGAAATGGTGAAATTCTCATAAAACTTGAGTGTTTAGTGGCTTTATAAAATTTGATTGAAGCATTTATTGGTCTTTGCCATGACACTAGAATATGAGAAAGAAAAGTGGCTGATAAGGAAAAACAATATTGGGGAGTCACTGTTTCTGCTGTTGATCCGTTTACAAAGAATCCCAAAGTTAATTATGGCGTTCATCTATTTGCCGTTGCCACGGTAACACGGGGGAAACCTTTCACCTTTTAAACTCTCACGACCCTTCAAAGGGAGACAAACTGCTTCATTAAACTAAACAGCCTCTTACGAAACGCAGCTTTAATTTTCACCCACACTTTCATCTCGTCTCGTCTGGATTATTGTAATTTTCCGTGTTCAGGTCTCGGCCAAAAGGCCGTCTCCCGTCCTCAGCTTGTTAAAACCTCCACTGCCAGACTTGTTGGACATTTTACGAGACAGAATTACATCACTCACATCCTGGACGTCCTTGACGCTGCATTGACCGGCTACCTGTCGGATTTTAAACTTTCACTAATTACTTTTAAATCCCTACATGGACTTGCTCTGACTTTCATCATAGGTTCACTTGAACCCTACGATCCTCACCGCTCTTCCCACAGGCTGCCACACACACACACGCACACACACACACACACACACACACACACACACACACACACACACACACACACACACACACACACACACACACACAGTGGACGTTGTGTTTTCAACCAGCGTGAATGACGCTTGATCTAAAGGCAACATAAATGATCCTTAATGCAGAAACGACTTAAAGGACGGCTTTCAATGTTGGATCCTTTCTTTTCAAGTTTCAAGATCGTTATTTTTTTTGACATTTTCTCATTTGTCCAGTGAATAATTAATGAATCTTCATGAAAGAAAAAATGGTTTGACTTTTAATCAACAGGGGAGATTATGATTTCATGTTTGTTGGCTGAGCTAAAAGGCTCGACTGAATTTCAAGGGGACTGTCGGTTGCCAGTTATCTGCATTTTTGCTGTTTTTATCTTGTGTATTACTTCAAAGCTTTGTGTAGCTTTGTTATGCATTCATATTTTTGTAATATTGTTAATTTGATCATGTGAAAAACCTAGGACTAAATATACTGCTAAATACAAGATATATGAATAAATAACGTTGTGGTCGGTTGATGGTTTGAGGAAAAAATACATTTTTTCTGCCTTTCAAATGAAAGATGACATCTTAAGAATACCTCTCTCCCATCCACACAGAGATGAAAAGAATAATTTCATTACTTCACAGATTTCTCTCTTTAGATTTTTCTTTCATTTCACATAAAAGGGGAAGTTTTTCTTCTGAACAGAGAGGATCCTCTCTTCTGCCAGACTGTTTGAAGAAGTTCTTTAAATGAACCCGGCTCACAATGAATCTCTCCTATTGCATTTATGGTTAAATATCTCACTGCTGTGACCGTCGTGACATCACGATGGGGGATTGTGAAAACACATGAGACATTATGTTGACCGTGAAAATGAAATCAGTAAACTGTGACGTGAGACATTGAGTTCTAATGTGTTTGTATAATGCACATGCATACAGGAGGAGAGTGGATGCCCGGGTCAGAGGGTATCAAGGGAACATGCCTGTGAAATGAAAAATTAATGGGGAATATGCATTCAAATTCACGAGCATCTATTTATCCGCCTCAGCGTGCGCACACATTTTTCACGCCGCTGTCAGATACACATGTACGACTGTGACTCCAAATCCCCGACAGGTCCACTGCACGGCCACTGTGGGAGATTCATGGAGGCCAATAAAAAATGTGATTTCTTTTTCAATAAATACTGAGTGGTTTATTAGAGAGCAGGCATGTGCAGCAGGAGGAGGAAGACAATCTCCTCACTTTGGTGGCAGTCGGAGAATACGGCAACAAACTGAGTTGTAAAATTAATTATCCCACAAACGAAAGCTCCAAAATGCCCCAAACAATCCGATCGTATAAGATGAAGCTCTGCTCCAATGGGACCGGAGGTAACTATACATCTTCCCTGTAATATACTGATAACTACACACACACGCACACACACACAATGTGTGTTTAGTCATTTAAACACATTGTGACAGTGAGTGAGTGCATGTTTTTGCCCAAACTCAGGCAGCAACACTGAGTGGAAAACAGATGACTGCACAGAATCGGCAGTCTTCCTTTTACTGAGATAAAAGCCATGACTCAGCAGCTTGTCAGCCTGCGACAGTGTGAGTTCAACCTCGATATCTCCACACGGCTTTAATCTAAGAGTGAGCGGGAGCCGCGCACATAAAGCACCGAACCTCCACTTCACATTCACACCACCATCACCGCTCCGCTCTGTTGTCTTCTGTATTTAGTGTTTGTGTGAGTCAGCTATAGACACACAATCAAACTCTGTGTCAGTAGTTTCATATATTAAATGTTTAATGTCTGTCTATCTGTGTCTGTAGGTCTTCACGGTGGATTGATGAATTGTAGAGGAAGAAGACACATTCAGAACCAGGATGGCCGAGAGGTTAAGGCGTTGGACTTAAGATCCAATGGGCAAATGCCCGCGTGGGTTCGACCCCCACTCCTGGTATTGACAATCTTAATATTTTATGGTTACACTCATGTAGATGTAGATATCAACAACAACTTTTCAATCCGCACCCCATTTCTTACCAGCCTTTCTGATCGTGGGACATTTGCCACTTTGGCTTTGAGGGAAATATCACTGTCTTTGCATCCGAGCACGACTTTACCAAAGTTCAAGATTTCTTTCAGCACATTGTTTTATCATCACTATCGTCTGAAATTATGCAACTAAGTGATATTTCCAACCAGGATGGCCGAGAGGTTAAGGCGTTGGACTTAAGATCCAATGGGCAAATGCCCGCGTGGGTTCGACCCCCCACTCCTGGTATTGTGTTTTACCTTTATTGGTTACATTCATGTAGATGAAATTTTTAACAACTTCTAAATCCTCAGCCCTTCTGGAATAACCCTCGGGAAAGACGTTGCAGTTTTTCTCTCCGGTATTTCTGCTCGTAGGATAGTTAACACTTTGGCTTTGAGGGAAATATCCCCGTCATGGCTTTACCAAAGTTCAGGATTTCTTTCAGCACATTGTTTTAATCATCACTACAATCTGAAATTATACAACTGTATGATATTTCCAACCAGGATGGCCGAGAGGTTAAGGTGTTGGACTTAAGATCCAATGGGCTAATGCCCGCGTGGGTTCGACCCCCACTCCTGGTATTTTGTTTACCTCACAATCTTGTAGAGATAAGATAATTGTGTCCTTGAACAACAACAACAGGATCTCACCAACAACTTCAGTCAACCAAGGAGCAAGTAAAGTAAGAACCATGGTGGCCGAGCGTTATGGACTCAAGGGCCATTGGGTAGTGTACATGCCAACTTGTCAAGTCCTCCAACCATCCTTCTATATCATCTATTCTGTTACTAAAATGGAAAATTAGATATGATGACAAATTGATATCACCAGGATGGCCGAGTGGTTAAGGCGTTGCACTCAAGATGCAATGGATTCAAATCCTCGTGGGTTCAAATCCCACTCCTGGTAACCAGTTAATGTACCTTGACCCTTTGGCATAAACACCATCTGAAGGTCATCTGGTCACAAGCAAAAGCCGTTGTTATGAAAGTGGGATTCACATGGAAATTTTAGTCTCATATTGAAAGTTTCGTGGTCATATATCCAGCAGTTTTTAGGTTTTGTTAAATCCTCCTACCACCTCTAAAACTGAGTCTGCAAGAACATGGCAGCACGTTGCCAAAAGCTTATAAATCTTTCTGTCGGTAAAATTTCTCCAAAACTTCGTCCAACCAATCCATCAAGTTATTCAAAAGCTTTCAGATTGGCCCTGGAAGGCTTTGAGTTCGGTTGTGCTGCGATGACACGTCTCTCTCCTCCCTCTCTTTGGTCTCTGTGACAGTTTTGCTGTTTGACAAACTGTGCTCGTTGAACAGATGAGCTTCCAGGCAGTACAAGAAAAATATAATAAGGGCTCAGATGTTTCTGTCTGTCAATGCAGAGGAAACAAAGTGTTCTGGAAATAGCTCGAGTTGACTTTTCTGACTGCAGACCGAAGTTTGAGGATGTTTTCCGGTCTCCATGCGTCCGGCCTGCACACCCACACAGATGTAAAAGCCTGCTCAAAGGCAAGAGAAGCATATGGAAGCTAAGACTATAACTCCATCTTCCTTTAAAACTTTATATCCCATGATCCCTAAATCTAATTACAGCACAGTGAAAGCTGGTTTTTTTTTCTCATTCTGCTCCCGTGAGTCGTCAGATCTGTGCAGGAGCTGAATTCTGCTGAATAATAATCTGATAAAAGTTGAACCAGGAAGATATTTAATTAAACCCACTGAGGCAAATTCTGCCTCCCTGGTGAGACTGTGTGGCAGCTGTGTTCATATGTTTGTGTATAAGTGTGTGACTGTTGCTTGTTGCCGAGAGGAGAGTTCATAATTGTTGTAAATGTTCCTGTATTTGTAATATTACAACCTTTTCACCAGGATGGGCCAATGTTATGCAGAACATTTGTCCCTAAAAGCTTCAGTCAACCCTGGTTTATAACCAATGGGAGTTCACCACCCCAACAAGAATTCCTGGCAGCAGAACAACAGGAACTTGTCACATGTCCGACCATCAACCCAACTCCACCGAAATCTTTTTACAGCAGCGCAACAATAACGCACTCATGCACGTGTGAATGACAACAAGCACAGGAACAAATCATGATATGTTGATTTAAATCCACTAGGTCTGGAACTTTATCTGGATCTGCACCAGATTTCACATAAATATCCTTCCCCTCAGTATGGCTGATTGTTTTCTTTAAGATGTAATTGTTATTTATATCACCAGGATGGCCGAGTGGTTAAGGCGTTGCACTCAAGATGCAATGGATTCAAATCCTCGTGGGTTCAAATCCCACTCCTGGTATTCTCCTTCAAACAGTCACTGAAGTCACAACCTCCATCATAGATCTGAGCTTCACAAACACAAGCTTCTCCTGTGCTGACCAATCCCTCACATGCATAAGTAAGCTGGGAAATCCTGTGTGGTCTTCTGCTAACGAGCTGCTAACATGGTTAATGATAAGCTGTTAACGAGGACAGTGTGAGATGAGAGGACAGAGGAGACGATTGTTATTAGATGTTTCTACATTAACGAGCAGCTCTGCACCATGTGTAACTTAGAACGTCCCTCAGTAGAGATCAGACCTCGGCCAACTGTCGCCTTTTAAATCCACTAGGTCTGGAACTTCATCTGCACCACATTTCACACCCTCATGAATATCTTTAAGATGTAATTATTATTAATATCACCAGGATGGCCGAGTGGTTAAGGCGTTGCACTCAAGATGCAATGGACTCAAGTCCTCGTGGGTTCAAATCCCACTCCTTGTATTCATCATTATCTTCAAAAGTCAAGGAGCTGATGTACTTTACCCTCGAGTCCAATAGATAACGGAAGAGAAACTAGAAAGGTGACCAGAAAACGGATACGTCCATCAGGGCTATTACCCAACTTGACCATTTCAAAGAAAGTAAAACTTATCTGTTTGTTTCCTCTGATCATTCCACAACATTTCATGGTAATCTGTTGAGTAGTTTTTGTGTAAAAACACAAACAAATGCTTTGTACAGCACCAGGATGGTCAGTAGTTTTATATATTAAATGTTTAATGTCTGTCTATCTGTATGTCTGTAGGTCTTCACGGTGGATTGATGAATTGTAGAGTAAGATGTAACATTCAGTACCAGGATGGCCGAGAGGTTAAGGCGTTGGACTTAAGATCCAATGGGCTTATGCCCGCGTGGGTTCGACCCCCACTCCTGGTATTGATAACCTTGGTATTTTATGGTTACACTCATGTAGATGAAACTTATATCAACAACAACTTCTCAATCCTGAGCCCTTCTGCAATGAAAGGACTCTGGAAGGACGTTCCATGATTTCTAACCAGCCTCTCTGCTCGTTGGATAGTTGCCACTTTGGCTTTGAGGGAAATATCACTGTCTTTGCATCCAAGCACGACTTTACCAAAGTTCAGGATTTCTTTCAGCACATTTTTTTATCATCACTACCATCTGAAATTATACAATTTTCTGCTATTTCCAACCAGGATGGCCGAGAGGTTAAGGCGTTGGACTTAAGATCCAATGGGCAAATGCCCGCGTGGGTTTGACCCCCACTCCTGGTATTGTGTTTTACCTTTAATGGTTAAATTCATGTAGATGAAACTTGTAACAACAACTTCTCAATCCTCAGCCCTTATGGAATAACAGGACTCTGCAAGGACGTTGCAGTTTTTCTATCCGGTATTCCTGCTCGTGGGATAGTTTCTACTTTGGCTTTGAGGGAAATATCACTGTCTTTGCAAGCTGAGCATGACTTTACCAAAGTTCAGGATTTCTTTCAGCACATTGTTTTATCATCACTACCTTCTCGAATTAAACAACTCTCCAGTCTTTCCAACCAGGATGGCCGAGTGGTTAAGGCGTTGCACTCAAGATGCAATGGACACAAGTCCTCGTGGGTTCAAATCCCTCTCCTGGTATTCGTCATTAACTTTAACAGTCAAGGAGCTGATGTACTTTGCCCTATTGTCCAGTAGATAACAGAAAGAGGATCTCGAAAGGTGACCAGGAAATGGATACGTCCATCAGGGCTATTACCCAACTTCACCATTTCAAACAAAGTCAAACTTATCCATTTGTTTCCTCTGATCATCCCACAACATTTCATGCTAATCGGTTGAGTAGTTTTTGTGTCAAAACACAAACAAATGCTTTGTACAGCACCAGGATGGTCAGTAGTTTTATATATTCAATGTTTAATGTCTGTCTATCTGTATGTCTGTAGGTCTTCACTGTGGATTGATGAATTGTCGAGGAAGCAAACACATTCAGTACCAGGATGGCCGAGAGGTTAAGGCGTTGGACTTAAGATCCAATGGGCTAATGCCCGCGTGGGTTCGACCCCCACTCCTGGTATTGATAACCTTAGTATTTTATGGTTACACTCATGTAGATGAAACTTATATCAACAACAACTTCTCAATCCTGAGCCCTTCTGGAATGAAAAGGACTCTGGAAGGAAGTTCCATGATTTCTAACCAGCCTCTCTGCTCGTTGGATAGTTTCTACTTTGGCTTTGAGGGAAATATCACTGTCATGGCTTTACCAAAGTTCAGGATTTCTTTCAGCACATTTTTTTATCATCACTACCATCTGAAATTATACAACTTATTGATATTTCCAACCAGGATGGCCGAGAGGTTAAGGCGTTGGACTTAAGATCCAATGGGCAAATGCCCGCGTGGGTTCGATCCCCACTCCTGGTATTGTGTTTTACCTTTAATGGTTAAATTCATGTAGATGAAACATTTAACAACAAACCCTTCTGAAATAAAATGTCTCGGGAAAGACTTTGCAGTTTTTCTTTCCGGTATTTCTGCTCGTAGGATAGTTAACATTGAGGGAAACATTATTGCAAGCCAAGCATGGCTTTACCAAAGTTCAGGATTTCTCTCAGCACTTTGTTTTATCATCACTACAATCTGGAATTAAACAATTGTATGATATTTCCAACCAGGATGGCCGAGAGGTTAAGGCGTTGGACTTAAGATCCAATGGGCTAATGCCCGCGTGGGTTCGAACCCCACTCCTGGTATTCTGTTTACTTTACAGATCCACTAAACTCAGCAGGATGCATCCTCTCATCTTCTGATGTTTGAAAATGATTAGCAGAGGAATTTGGCTCGAGATCACATCAGCAGAGAGGGTGGTTGGTTTAATAGTTTCTGTGATTCTGACCTGTCGATGATGCCGCACATGTCGATCTGCAAGTGGCTGTAGTTTCCCAGCAGTCTTTGCTGCACCAGGATCAGGTCCACCGGCTGGTTGTCCACAGAGAGGAGGCGCATGCAGCCCTGGAAAATGTCGAAGGGGTTTGTACACTCTTGATTGTCGTCGTCAGCGGGACAACCTGGATGAGGGAGGATGAAGAGCAGAAGGACAACAGTGAGGATCCAATCAAAGAGAAGCCAATAGCAATGTCCTCAAATAGTTGCAAAATAAAATAAATAGTTGCGTTCGTATATATGGAACATTTTGGCTTGATTTCTGGATAGAGGAAGGAGACGTTAAGTGGAGACGTGTCGTCCATCTTTATTCAGAGTCTATGGTTAATAAATAAAAGAGTAGAATAGATGTGAAACCGTAGTAAATGGGTTTTACCGCACAGAGAGCTGAGCTGTGGTGGATTGTATTTTTTCCAAGTGTCTGGAATCATGAAAATGTAGGTCAGACCTCGATCAAATTCCTTTGTAGTCGATTTAATGGTGTAGAAGAGACGGTGAGAGTGCGTTTGTGTAACGTGTAAGTGTGAACGTGCAGAATGATAAAGAGCCTCCAGCAGATAAAGAACAGACCGGGACTGAAAAACTGCAGAGTGGAGCGAAAACAAAAGAGAGGAGAGTCAAGAAGAAGAAGCAGCGAGGAAGTCAGTGGAGAATGAAATAAAGAGAAACAGGGGGAAAGATGAGAGAGAGGAAAAGACACAGGAAGAGAAAGAGAGGAGGGAGATGAAAGGAGGAGAGGAGAGTGATAAACTTTCATTATAAAACAGAAACAAGCTTAATTTGGCTCAGTGCACACACAGTCGCAGAGGAGAGTTGTGTTGACAACAACTGGAAACAGCTGGAAACAACTACAAGGAAAAACAAGACAACAGGGCTCATTTAAACCAGAAGAGTCAGTTTGGTTGACTGGTGAAGTCTATGACAACAACACCGTTTTACTATTATTATTCCACAACAACCAAAGAAACTAAATATAACTAAAACTTGAGGCATCATTTAGTGAAACTGTCTGGACCCTGACTTCAGGAAAAGAGAAATAAAGTAGGATAAAGTGTTTAATTTATAAATGAGGGTCGTTAAATTCCTCGTTCAGTTAAATATTCCTGTAATCACAATAAAGACACGTAACATCATAATATTCTGTAGCTTAACTATCACTGCTGCTGCCAAATGAGCCTGAACCTCAATTAGGTGAGTCAACACTACATCAGAGCTCTAATTTATGTTATTAATATAAATTCTGTCCTGCTGTTATTTCAGTAGAAATACATCTTTCAATCTTTCTTCATTATAATAACTGATGATGCGTTTTTTAAGCTCTTACCACCGAAGAAGAGTTGATGTCTTACGCTGACAGGAAATGAGGGGCTGGCATGAGCAACTCCTCCTTCTCCTTCATCGACAGCGACGGTCAGACGTCCTCGTTCGGAGGTAAAATCCACTGAGTGCCACTGGCCGTCGTTCAGAGCCGAACCTGAGGAACGTCCAATAATATTACAAAACATTACTGATGCACTTTGCCCTCTTGTCCAATAGATAACAGAAGAGAATCTAGAGAGGTGACCAGAAAATGGATACGTCCATCAAAGCTAAAACGTATCTGTTTTTTCCTCTGATCATCCCCAACATTTCATGGTAATCGGTTGAGTAGTTTTTGTGTAAAAACACAAACAAATCTCTTTACAGCACCAGGATGGCCGAGAGGTTAAGGCGTTGGACTTAAGATCCAATGGGCAACTGCCCGCGTGGGTTCGACCCCCACTCCTGGTATTGTGTTTTACCTTTAATGGGTAAATTCACGTAGATGAAACTTATAACAACAACAACTTCTCAATCCTCAGCCCTTCTGGAATCAAAGGACTCTACAAGGACGCTGCAGTTTTTCTATCTGGTATTTCTGCTCTTGGGAAAGTTACCACTTTGGATTTGAGGGAAATATTATTGTCTTTGCAGCCGAGCACGACTTTACCAAAGGAATTATTGATGAAGTCTTATTAAATACAGACATATTGATGATGAAAACACTATTAGATGCAGATTACAGTTGGTGGAATTATAGTGTTCTGTGTTAGAATAAAATGCAGGCAACTAGATTTTGAGTCAACAAAACACATCTTCTCATCTATGGATGATCAGGACAAACCTAATTTGAGATGAGTAAATTCATACTGAGTAAATATGGCGATGCTTTATTCGGTGGCCTGGGTTGTAAGTAAGATGTTTGGTTTTAAATGTTAGAATTTACTTCTTAGACATTGAGATGAGTTTCAGTTTTATAAGTTGTTAAACTGACCTGCACTGAGCTCCAGCGGCGCCCTGCCAGCCTTCTGGATCTGCAGCCGCAGTCGGGCCTCGCTCAGGTGCAGCCAGACCGCTCCTCCTTCGTCAGGGAGGTCAAAGGTGAGCAGAAGCCCCGCCCTGTTCCACGTCCTGAACTGGAACCCCACGGACACGCCCCCCGAAGCCGATGCCATTGCCCACGGCAACTGGAGGAAGCTCTGGGGGCCGGGAAACGTCACGGCCACGGAAACTGGCTCAGCACAAGAAAAGGTCACATTGCCCTGAGATGGAGAGGAGAGGAGTGAGAGGAGTGAGAGGACGGGCGACAGGAAAAATGATTACTACAGAGTTAAAGCTACATAAAACATGAATATTAATCAGTTGCAGAGGGCGTGTGGATGTGACCTCATGTCACCGTGATCTCATCAGCAAGTCTCCTTGAGAATAAAAGCCATGAATTCAAACCGAGAAGACCAATGTCACCCGGCGCAGAGCGGTGGAGGGGTGGATATTTATGTGAACAGGACTATATAGACGTTTCCGTTGCGGTCCATTGTTTTGAGTGGTGGTAATGACACCGGGTCCATTGCTGAAGCTGCAGCAGTAATATATTACAGTGCCCGGCTCTCTGCTGGGAATATCAGCCTGCTATCTTTATAATGCTCCTGAAACACAGATGACATCTAAAAGCCCTTTGTAGAGCTGTTAAAGTGATATATGAAAGTACATGGTGGAGGATGCAGCAGCACTGCAAAGTATAAAGTAAAAAGTGAGCTATAAAATCCCCCCCCCCCAAAAAAACCACTCACTCACACACACCCAAAATCCTCCACATGTACACACACCATCAGTTTCTACTTCTTTTAGTTGTCAGGCCTTTATGAATGGTCTCTCTTACAAAGGACTATAAGGGTGTTAATCCTCTACAAGGTCTTGTAAAACAGTTTCTATCAGAGCTGCAGTCGAGCATGTGACTCTCTGAACATCTCAGCTCTCTGGTTCTTAACTGTATTGACTGATCATTTGCAAGAAATGGTTCAGAGCTGCTCTGCAACTTCTCTAAAGGTCCTAATGACATGGAAGAAGGACGCTTTACTGAAACTCTAATGATCGTCTTCTCTCCTCTGTCCACTCATCTCACACCGACCTGGTTAACAGCTGATTAGCTTCATTAACCTTGTTAGCAGATGACCACACATATTAGATGGTGACGTGTTACTTATGCATGTGAGGGATTGGTCAGCAGAGGAGAAGCTTGTCTACTTTTTCAAGGTTTTTACTTGTGTTTGAGACTAATTTTAGCCCAAGTGTTCAAAGTACAGTGACTGCTTTGAGCTTTTGAAGGAGAATACCAGGAGTGGGATTTGAACCCACGAGGACTTGAGTCCATTGCATCTTGAGTGCAACGCCTTAACCACTCGGCCATCCTGGTGATATTAATAATAATTACATCTTAAAGAAAACAATCAACCATATTAAGGGGAAAGATATTCATGAGGGTGTGAAATCTGGTGCAGATCCAGATAAAGTTCCAGACCTAGTGGATTTAAAAGGCGACAGTTGGCCGAGGTCTGATCTCTACTGAGGAACGTTTTAAGTTACACATCTAATAACAATCGTCTTCTCCCTTGTCCTCTCATCTCACACTGTCCTCGTTAACAGCTGATTAGCTTCATTAACCATGTTAGCAGCTCGTTAGCAGAAGACCACACAGGATTTCCCAGCTGCATATAAGATGCTGACGTTTTACTTATGCATGTGAGGGATTGGTCAGCAGAGGAGAAGCTTGTCTACTTTTTCAAGCTTTTCTATTGTGTTTGTGGAGCACAGATCTATGATGGAGGTTGTGACTTCAGTGACTGTTTAAAGGAGAATACCAGGAGTGGGATTTGAACCCACGAGGATTTGAGTCCATTGCATCTTGAGTGCAACGCCTTAACCACTCGGCCATCCTGGTGATATTAATAACAATTACATCTTAAAGAAAACAATCAACCATATGGCATATTCATGAGGTGTGAAATCTGGTGCAGATCCAGATAAAGTTCCAGACCTAGTGGATTTAAAAATGGTTTTAAAAGGCGACAGTTGGCCGAGGTCTGATCTCTACTGAGGGACGTTTTAAGTTACACATAGAAACATCTAATAACAATCGTCTTCTCTCCTCTGTCCTCTCATCTCACACTGTCCTCGTTAACAGCTGATTAGCTTCATTAACCATGTTAGCAGCTCGTTAGCAGAAGACCACATATAAGATGGTGACGTTTTACTTATGCATGTGAGGGATTGGTCCGCAGAGGAGAAGCTTGTGTTTGTGAAGCACAGATCTATGATGGAGGTTGTGACTTCAGTGGCTGTTTAAAGGAGAATACCAGGAGTGGGATTTGAACCCACGAGGATTTGAATCCATTGCATCTTGAGTGCAACGCCTTAACCACTCGGCCATCCTGGTGATATCAATAACAATTACATCTTAAAGACAACAATCAACCATATTAAGGGGAAGGATATTTATGAGGGTGTGAAATCTGGTGCAGATCCAGATAAAGTTCCAGACCTAGTGGATTTAAAAGGCGACAGTTGGCCGAGGTCTGATCTCTACTGAGGGACGTTCTAGTTACACATGGTTCAGAGCTGCTCTGCACGAAGCTCATTAATGTACAAACATCTAATATCTTTCCTCGTATCTGTTGATGTAGACGCCATATTAGATGGTGACATGTTACGTATGCATGTGGGGCATTGGTCAGCAGAGGAGAAGCTTCTCTACTTGTGTTTCTGAGGCACAGATCTATGATGGAGGTTGTGACTTGATGACTAAGCACAGTGACTGCTTTGACCTTTTAAAGGAGAATACCAGGAGTGGGATTTGAACCCACGAGGATTTTAATCCATTGCATCTTGAGTGCAACGCCTTAACCACTCGGCCATCCTGGTGATATCAATAACAATTCATGCATCTTGAAGAAAACAATCAGATATGGATATGAGTTGGTGCAGATCCAGCCTGCTATCTTTATAATGCTCCTGAAACACAGATGACATCTAAAAGCCCTTTGTAGAGCTGTTAAAGTGATCTATGAAAGTACATGGTGGAGGACTGCAAAGTATAAAGTAAAAGTGAGCTATAAAATCCCCCAAAAAACCACTCACTCACACACACCCAAAATCCTCCACATGTACACACACCATCAGTTTCTACTTCTTTTAGTTGTCAGGCCTTTATGAATGGTCTCTCTTACAAAGGACTATAAGGGTGTTAATCCTCTACAAGGTCTTGTAAAACAGTTTCTATCAGAGCTGCAGTCGAGCATGTGACTCTCGGAACATCTCAGCTCTCTGGTTCTTAACTGTATTGACTGATCATTTGCAAGAAATGGTTCAGAGCTGCTCTGCAACTTCTCTAAAGGTCCTAATGACATGGAAGAAGGACGCTTTACTGAAACTCTAATGATCGTCTTCTCTCCTCTGTCCACTCATCTCACACCGACCTGGTTAACAGCTGATTAGCTTCATTAACCTTGTTAGCAGATGACCACACATATTAGATGGTGACGTGTTACTTATGCATGTGAGGGATTGGTCAGCAGAGGAGAAGCTTGTCTACTTTTTCAAGGTTTTTACTTGTGTTTGAGACTAATTTCAGCCCAAGTGTTCAAACTGCTTTGAGCTTTGAAGGAGAATACCAGGAGTGGGATTTGAACCCACGAGGACTTGAGTCCATTGCATCTTGAGTGCAACGCCTTAACCACTCGGCCATCCTGGTGATATTAATAATAATTACATCTTAAAGAAAACAATCAACCATATTAAGGGGAAAGATATTGGTGCAGATCCAGATAAAGTTCCAGACCTAGTGGATTTAAAAGGCGACAGTTGGCCGAGGTCTGATCTCTACTGAGGGACGTTTTAAGTTACACATGGTGCAGAGCTGCTCTGCACAGAGCTCGTTAATGTAGAAACATCTAATAACAATCGTCTTCTCTCCTCTGTCCTCTCATCTCACACTGTCCTCGTTAACTAGCTGATTAGCTTCATTAACCATGTTAGCAGCTCGTTAGCAGAAGACCACTCAGGATTTCCCAGCTGCATATAAGATGGTGACCTTTACTTATGCATGTGAGGGATTGGTCAGCAGAGGAGAAGCTTGTCTACTTTTTCAAGCTTTTCTATTGTGTTTGTGGAGCACAGATCTATGATGGAGGTTGTGACTTCAGTGACTGTTTAAAGGAGAATACCAGGAGTGGGATTTGAACCCACGAGGATTTGAATCCATTGCATCTTGAGTGCAACGCCTTAACCACTCGGCCATCCTGGTGATATGAATAACAACTCATGCATCTTGAAGAAAACAATCAGATATGGATATGTGTTGGTTGAGATGCAGACCTAGTGAATTTAAAAGTGGTTTTAACAGGGGACATTTGGCAAAGGTCTGAACTCTACTGAGGGACATCCTAGTTACACAGGAGCTTGTTAATGTCTAATAACAATCTTCTTCTTTCCTCTGTCCTCGTTAAGAGCTGATTAGCTTCATTAACCATGTTAGCAGCTCGTTAGCAGAAGACCACACACAACAGATGGTGACGTGTTACTTATGCATGTGAGGGATTGGTCAGCA